>NC_089598.1:77613647-77913647 GCF_019320115.1 Miscanthus floridulus
CATTGTGGCAGCAGCCGGAGAGAGCATTCGGCAATACTTGTCATATTTGCCAGGACTGATAGATTTGATTGGACGGACGGGCATATATGTACCATCTTGGGTCCGTCAGTTTTATGCCTCACTCTACATCGATCCACATCACAGATTCATTCACTTTGCTTTCAGAGGCAAAGACTATAGAGTGACGAGTAGCAGGGCCAGAGAGGTACTGAGGCTCCAGGAGCAGCCTATAAAGATGCATGAGGTTTGCTATGGACAGCAGGGACCTCCCAGGCGTCCCCATGGAGGGTTGGTGCCCCTTACAGATTTAGTGCGCCATTGCTTCAAGGAGCCGTTTGGAGAGGGGTCGAGCAGGAACCCCAGTGACTTGACTCCTACAGCGAGGATACTAGAGGCCATCATCAGGAGGACACTGCTTCCTAGGTTGGGATACAGGGAGGGCCTGACTCGCTTACAGCTCTGGCTTCTCAATGCCATCATGCAGATGACAGTGTTTGACATCTGGGACCTCCTTCTTTCAGAGATGGAGGATACTATAGCTGAGGGATTCAAGGGTCGCAGGCAGCTTCCCTATGCTCACTGGATCACGTTCCTCATCCGCAGAGTAGTGCTTGATAAGCCCCCTGGCATGATGGATGAGTATTCAGGTGCCACTATAGAGTTCCCAGCCTACAACCTATCACAGAGGATCAGACACGCCACTCCTCAGGCACCCAGTCAGCCTAGCCGTCGCCCCGACATGCCAGAGTCTGCAGCTCAGCAGGATGAGATCATCAGAGGGATTGCAGCCACTGAGGAGGAGGAGCTAGAGGCACAGCAGGAGGTGAGTGAGTACAGTGACAGCTCTGACGACGACTACTAGCCTATACCTCAGATGCCTCCATGCAGACACGATGCAGAGGCAGGTAGCTCCAGTTCTGCTCCACCTGCTCCACAGATAGACCCCGCTCTCATTGCTATTCTTGAGCGGATGTAGCAGGATCAGACACGACAGGCTCAGGAGACAGCTGCCAACTTCGCACAGTTTCAGGCTTGTCAGGACGAGTTTCAGAGGCAGCAGCAGCTCCTTCAGCACCAGCAGTTACTTATGCAGCAGCAGCTCATAGGATTCATGCAGCATGTAGTGATAGCCATTGGGGTCCCACTGCCACAGACTTCGCCCCAGCTTGCATAGCCGCCTACCACCTCGACGACTCCAGCAGTACAGCCCATCGGGCTTCAGAGTCAGGGACAGCCTCCAGCTCAGTTTCCTTCACCTCCTGTACAGGTGTCCCAGTGGTTAGCCTCACCTGGTGTAGCCCCGCAGTTCACTCCTTATCACATGGGTTTCTCACCAGAGCAGACTTCCTCACTATTCGTGCCTGAGTCATCAGTCTCCAGGAGTCTTGGAGCATCATTCAGCAAGTTGACCGGCATGCCTACTCTGCCTCACATGCATACTGCCGGTCCATCTATAGCAGCTCCAGCTATCATGACTACTCAGAGGCTCCCCTCGTCTGTCGCCTCGTCAGATCCTACGACAGACATACTTGCAGCTTCACAGGCAGCACCAGCCCCAGCTCAGACCCAGACCGCTTCAGCGACACTTTCTACTTCAGAGGGTCAGTCTGTTCAGAGCTCAGGGTCAGATGATGATGGCACCCAGTTCCATCTTGCTCCACGTACTTCAGCGCCCGACTCGTCCGCTGCAGCCCCGCTGACTGACCCTTAGGTTTTGGTGTTTGACGCCAAAGGGGGAGAGGGTGTACGAGTATGTAGTCTCAGGGGGAGCTACATTTAGGGGGAGCTAGTTATATAGTATTAGCTTATTATATACATTTGGAGTTTAATTTGTGTGATACACTATTACTTATGCATTCGTGTGTCTACTTTCCTGCATACTATTATATATATGTGATAGTGCTATCTACGTGGTTGTGATATTTGACATGTGTGACTTCTACTTTCCTGTATCTATATGTCATATCACTTGTGTAATGCTCATTTGCTTTTGCTTCCGCGTTTATACTTCGAAGCAAATGAGCTTTGTTATTTGTACTCATGCTTAATTCATATCCTTTGAGTACATTGTGTTGGCTTGGGTCATATAAGCTTGACTAACTCTTTTGTTCTTATTGACAAAAGCTTATATGAATCAAGCCCGTCAAAAACCTCACTCCATAACATACTCGAGGTGGTATTGTCATCAATCACCAAAAAGGGGGAGATTGAAAGCATCTAGGCCCCTAGTTGGATTTCGGTGATTAATGTCAATACAAGATTACTATGACTAACGTGTGTTTTGCAGAGACAATTAAGTTAGGTCATAGTAATGGAGATCGATTGGGCAATCGAGGTTGTCATGCCCCTACGATGGAAATCGTTTCGGTTTTCAAAGGATGGACGACAAGGTTAAGGATAACTAGTTCTAAGTGTCAATTGGAGTTGGAGAGACACTTAGAGTAGTTTAGGACTTTGTTTTTCCTTTGGCCGTACTATGAAGGGGGGTATGAACGGGTAGCTTGACCTAGTTAAGTCTAGTGAGTTAGGTGTGGTGCACACTTGTTAAAACTAGCTCTAGGTAGCTCCTATGAATGCCTAAGATCTTTTGGAGCAAACTTCATTCACATATGTTCGGAAGTTGGAAGTGAATGGAGGGTCAAACACTGACCGGACGCTGGCTCCGGTGCGACCGGACGCTGGCCGCAGGGTCCGGTCAGTTCATTTGACCAAGGGGATCAAGTCTGGTGTGACCGGACGCTGGGAGGTCATGTAACCGGACGCCGAGGGCCAGCGTCCGGTCGACTCCAGTAAGGGTCCAGACTTGGGAAAGAGTGACCGGACGCGTCCGGTCAGTGCTGACCGGACCCTGAGGGTTCAGCGTCCGGTCGAGTCTAGTAAGGTTCCAGTAAGGGTTTTATGCGACCGGACGCGTCCGATCAGTGCTGACCGGACCCTACCAGCGTCTGGTCGACTCTTTAATACTGGTTTGCGGGTTGAACTGATCGGAGCGTCCGGTCAAAACGATCGGAGCGTTCGGTCATCCCGCAGAAGCTCATAACGGTTTGTTTTTCAGGCTGCCTTATAAATAGAAGGTCCACTCGTGAGTGGAGTATCTTTTGCTCATTCCAATAGCTGAGAAACACGTTTGTGAGTGCCAAGAAGAGCAAGGTCCTAGTGAGGTATTTGTGATTTGAGAATCCAAGAGAGTAGCCTCACTAGCAAATCAAGAGTAGCAAAGTGTGCATCCATCTTCTCATTAGGCTTCGCGTGGTCAAGTGAGAGTTCATGCTTGTTACTCTTGGTGATCGCCATCACCTAGACGGCTTGGTGGTGATTGGGAGTTTGGTGTTCACCCGGCAGAGCTTGTGGGTGACCCAACTCAAGTTGTGAGCGGCTTTGGGTGATTCGCCGCGACGGAGTGTCGAAGAATCAACCCGTAGAGAGCACTTGATCCTTGCGCGGATCAAGGGGGAGCTACACCCTTGCGCGGGTGCTCCAATGAGGACTAGTGGGGAGTGGCGACTCTCCGATACCTCGGCAAAACATCGCCGCGTTCCTTTCTCTCTCTACTTACTTTGAGCACTTACTTTGAGTATTTACTTTGAGCAATTCAATACTTGTTTTACATCCATAGAATTGCTTGCTAGAGTAAGTTTGGAACATAGGTTGCGAGGTTGTTGTGCATTAGTTTGATATAAACACTTTTCTAGGCACAAGGGGTTAATTGGGCTATCCGTAGGATTTGATTATTGCAAGAGAATTTAGAATTAGCCCAATTCACCCCCTCTTGGGCATCTTGATCCTTTCAACACTAACCACGAATGCGTAGATTGAATGTAGCTGACGACTAGCTATATATATCGAGAGAGTACATGCTATGCCACCGAAATAGAACGTGATTGCCCTTATTAGAATGGCAACCTTGTGAGGATGAATAGGACGAGCATGCATCATGATTGTTATCTTGTGCATTAACAAGACTTCCTCTCCTCTGTTCTAGTAATAACTTGCTACAATTAATAATCAGTGTAATGTTGCTATCTTCTTTGTGTAAAGCTAAGCAAAATGCCTTGTTCCATGCTGCTTGAATAGCTATGTTTGAAGATAGAGTGTGATTAGTTTTGTCTTGTATGTTTGCTTTCAAAGAAAATAGATGACAAGTTAGTAGTTAACAAAAGCTTCAATCTTTTGAAACTAAAACTTATAGTTGTATCTTGCTAGTAGCCTGCACATGCAATGTCAGGTTCTTCCTTTCAAGTTAACTTCACATGAGTTCCTTATGTATGTGATTGTCTTGTTATCTAGATGGTACCATAGTTTGTCCAACCTTTTGTCCTCAGTAAGCATATGAGTTGTTATCAAGCCTTATCATTGTGCTGATCTCATGGTTGCCTTTAGTAGACCTCCTTGCTTAAGGATCTGAGCCTATGCATGTGGTTGCTAACCGTAGATACTTT
The DNA here is from genome assembly GCF_019320115.1 of Miscanthus floridulus. Taxonomy (NCBI): domain Eukaryota; kingdom Viridiplantae; phylum Streptophyta; class Magnoliopsida; order Poales; family Poaceae; genus Miscanthus; species Miscanthus floridulus. The sequence goes on from NC_089598.1 coordinate 77,618,087, forward strand.
TGCTTAAAAATATGTATCTATGTATGCCTTGAGCTTTTGTTTAATTAGTTAGTCGGAGTTAAGTTTTCCCAAATGCTAACTTAACACCGTTGAGTTTTTGCAAAAATGCTAACTCTTGACTGTGGTATATCCATGTGCCTGTTTGTGAAGACATGCCCAAAACCCTTTTGGGACCTCTTTTGCTGTCTATTCTAACAACCATCTTGTTTCTAAAAAACTTGATCTTATCCACATGCTTGTTCAACTAAAATTTAATAGGATAATGTTAAAGGTAGCACATTCCGCATCATGATTTTTAAACTAAGAACCAATGTGTTGTGTTGCACCTTCATCGACATGTCATGTCAAGAATCATGCATCACGACTATAGTCACTCTAAAGCATTGCAAGATGTCACATTGGAATTACATCGACATCCTGATTCCCTAATCTTTTTAACCATATGCCCACATATGCATGATTGAAAGGGATATGCTTATAGTTAGTGGGACGTAGCATGTTTGAATGCGAAGTTTCTTAATTTGGTGCTTATTGGTCATTCTTCTTCCTCACTTTTGGTGTTGTTCTTTGGTTTTTGGTGTCTCGATTAGTGGTGGTGTTACCATGTTTGACAAACTATGGTGATGTGATGGGATTAGTGGCCCTATATGTGCGTGCCATACAGTTGTGTCGTTGGTTTTGTAGTGGTACCTAGGAGGCTGGAAGTAGCCTGCTACTGATGCGAGCACAAATTTGGATTTTTGTTGGGTTTTCTGATAAATCTTCTTTTTGTGTTGACATGACCGAATGAATCGGAAGGAAACACGAAATTATGGGACACTTTTGTACATGGCAGTACAACATCATATCTTTTGCACTAATTCATGATCATGCTTCATATGCATCATATCATAAGCTAAGTTCTATGCATCACCAAGTTGCACTACGTATATCATCATGTCGGATGCACCATATCATTACCATTTCATTCATATATGGTGTCATCCCATATAGGCATTGCACCCTTTGTGATGGCATTGCACCATGGGTTGCATCATCATTCCCTTAACCTAGTGTTGTGCATGTGAGATGCATCATGATGCTATTCATATTGGCATCTTACATGTAGGAGTCATGTAATTAAATAATAAAAACCCCTTCAGGATATTGTTAGACATGTCTCAGTTTTTCATTTACATCAGCTCTGGAGCCCTCAAGAGAACACCAAGTGATTTGTAGTTGGCAGTGCTAATTTAGTTGCAATGTCTATAAAATAGTGGTTAGAAAATATGTAGACACTACTTATCAGCAAGCTTTGGATACCTTGGAAGATGTACCTAATTATTCCAATATGTTTATATCTTTGGACCTTGTTCCTTGATTTTTCAATCCCATAAGATAAATTGTTGTTGCCTAACTCCACTGACATATTCATTGTCCATATATGACCCAATTCGTGCCATGTGGGATTTCTCGTTGCTTGTGTGTTTAGTAATGGTGTTATGATTGATGATTGACGATACCACGACAAAACCGAGGACATCTTGTGGACTGCAGCCACATGGTTGTGTTGCTCAGCATGCGCTGGTATTGTGGTTTCTAATCATGATCCATTGCAGAGCTACACCGATGTGTTATCTCCTCGTGATCTTCTCTTGATCTATACCTCAATGTTCGATGAGAAGATCTATATATCAGACCAAATGCAGTCGGATTTCCTCCTGAAGTTGCAAAGAGGATAACCTCTGAAGAACAGGTCGACATAAACATTAACAGATTGTAAGAGGTGGTAGACAAAGGACTCTGCTCGACTGTCTCTATTAAGTAATGCTAACCATCAATCAGGCCGCATATGCCATCATTGTTGGATCAAAAGGACACACAACACTTAAAGTTAGACAAGTTATCAGTCGGGCAAGAATCGATGGAAATGTTATGCTCCTTAATAGGTCATCCTATGTTCATGATCTTTCTGTGCAACATCTCAATCTTTATGTGCATGATGATCATACAGTCAACATCAATTTTTCTCTAGTGCGGCCCCCTTTTCTGCTGACTTCAGTGGTGATTGTCTGTATGCCTCAACTATGATTATCACTACCAAGAACAAAAGCTTGGAACTTTTAGTGTAGAGAGACAACTGATTAGTTGCCACAGTGGGATGGTTAACCTCCAGCTAGGTAACGACTCTCTGGTATCTACGAAGGCTATATCTCACAGAATAATGTTAAGCAAAAGAACCAACAAACTAGTCAGCAATGCTTGTACCACTTTCATTTCTAGACCCCGAGAAAATCAAGTCATTTCCACCTTGGACAATCACTTAGATAGTACAAGATGTATTATCAACTAAGTGAATGGCCAAGAAGAATACATCCTTCGTTAAGGCCAGCATTGTAACACATGTGGATACTGACAAAGAATCGGTTCAGGACTTATTCTCAGATCTGGTGCCCTCCAATCATCGTGATAAGTGTCCAAGTGAAGCTTTGCAAATTTTGGATATACTAGGTCCGCTATGGATGAAGTTATATATGCTATATTCGCTAGAAAAACAAATGATCTGAAGTTACTAGCCTTTACTTGAGACAGAATTCTTGTCAATGCATAGAAGGCAAAGTACTTTAGAGAATGCTATCTTGGATTTCTCCCAAAGTAACAATGTTGTCTTGGATCTTCCTAGAATATACAATACCTCATGGGAGCCAATAAAGGATGTGAAAATTTAGAAAGTTGTCTTGTAATCTTGTATGCTACTTCCATTTACATTTTATTTGGAACCAAGTAACAACTTACATCTAGCATTCTTGTGGAGTTGTAAGAAGCTAAGTGTTATCTCAAATGTTAAAAAAGGGTTGACATGTTTTTCTTCCCTTGAAAAGTCTTTCATCATGAATCTCGAGACTAGATTCTGTTAAGGGGGGAAGGCTGTGACACCCAGGTGTTAGCTTCAAGTTAAGCAGTGGGTTGAGCCTAACCCAAACAAGACAGAGGATGATTATGAGCTTTAGTTTAACACTCTGCAAAGTGATGACAATGGTGGAGTCAAACTCTTTCAAATGAAGACCTAACTTGATCTTTTCAAAAGGCAGAAGCAAACCACTTTTGATTAACTTGAAATCCTTTTCAAAGTTGGCATGAATAGTGTTAATCATGTCTCTTTCATCTAAGTTAGTAAAATCTTGATCATGATCATCGTCATGTATAACCACCAAGCTTTGTGTTATATATGCATGCCATGTTTCCATTATAGTATATACATGTTGCATATGTTTTATTATGTGTGACCATGTAATGTTAGCAATAATATTGATTAAGGTTCTTTGTGATTTTATGGTTTGTAATTTCCTTAAACAAATAAAATTTTGTCAATATAAACTTTGAAGTGCAAAGTGTGTTATTTAATATGGAATCAAAGTTTGTTTGTGTTTCCAAGTCAAACATGTTAAATTTGAGCTTCAAAAATTGAATTCAATAGCTATTTTTCCTCACTTTGGCATTTTGGCTAAGTTCTGAAAAAACAGTAATTAGGTTCAAAGTTTGGTGAATTATTAAATCAATTTTGATGAATAAAATTTGTGCAACTTTAGTTCTATGAATTGGTATGAAGTTTGTACTTTGGTATTGTGCCTTTGGTTGTAATGTTTGAGTAGTAATTAATCCTTAATTAATTGACTAAAGTATGCTAATCAAAATTGTTTTCCAATTCTAAAAACTGAACTTAGAGTTTCAGTTTGGTTTACCTGTTTTCAAAATTCCTTATCCCTTAAACTAGTGATCTTTTGAGGTTGATCCTTTAGGTAAAGTTGGAGATCAGAGGTTGATTAGAAACTTTTTTTAATGGCTAACGTCAAGTTTTTTATTGGAATAGTGAGAAAAGAAGAGGAGAAGAGGGTCTGTCACTCATGAACAGTAACCCCAGCAACAGCGTGCTTGCCCTGCTCATCGTCGTGCTCTGTTCGCCGTGTCCTTCACGGCGCTTCTCGCGCTTGGACGCGCGTCCGTCCGCATGGTCGAGTTCGCGAAGGCACTGGTGAAGCCTGAGTTGTCGGCATCACCCTTAAAGCCCCAACATCGATGCCTTCTCTCTTTTCTCTCTCTTCTTCTCCACCACCGGCCGATTTCACCGCTGTCGCGCCGCCTTCGCCCAATTCCTCTTGCAACCTACTCTGCCTTGTCCTTGCGCGCCGCTTGCACCCGCTTGCATCGCCTCTCGCCGTCGTAATCAGTCTCTCTCCCATTCTCGCCGCCGCGATCCGCCATGGCCACCGCGACCCCCTCACCTTGGCCAGCTCGCTCCGATTGATCTCCCTCCTTCCTCTCCCCTACGCTGTGTTCCTTGCGCTGCCATGATGCTCATCGGCTCACTCATTTTACCGTTCATCCACAGGACATGCCAGAACGTGCCGTCGCCACCGGTTCATGCCGCCGCATTCACCATCATCACCGGTAGCCATGTCTACGCCATCTCCGCTTTGACTGTCGAGTCAACAGAACTGTGGTGAGCCTCACCGAGCTATCCCGAACCCTATCTAGGCTAGTTGGTCGCTGGAGACGGCGAGCTCGCCTTTGCCATCGCCGCCGTGCCGCCATAGCCGTGCCGCTACTCATTTGGAGCTACCGCTGCGAGCGCCGCCTAGATATATCAAAGCGGGAGAGAGTGGTGAGCACACCGATGGTGGTCCTATCGCCGACAACCTCGCCGTCGGCGAGCTAGGGCCGGTTCCCCACTGGTGCTCTGCTCTGTGATGAGTAAAGGACCGGAAAATGTAAATAAAGAGAAGGGTGGGGTGTTAAGTGAGAAAGAACAGAGGGAAACAAATAGTTGTTTGGGCTTAATTGTGATTTTGTAAAAACACGGGGGCCTTTTTGCAAAATCACCAGGCCACGCCCGCTCGCGCTGCTGGTGGGCTCGGCTATTCTGTATTTAACTCTCATCTATGCTTTTGTTGGAGGGTGTCATCAGAGCTAGCAATATGATTCAAAATTATGATTTGGTATCATTTCAAAGTTATGTTGTTTTAACCTATTGGATTTGAAACTGAACTTGTATTAATTACTTGTGACACTATTATAATATTATTTCCACTGCAAACTCTATGTATGTGATATGTATTTGTGTAATCAAGTACGATCTTAGTTGTGAAGTTGATTTATCGAGGCCTTCGTGGTACTCGACGGACTATCGGGTTTATATAAGTGATGGTATGCGCGTGTCAACGTGTTTAACGGGGACGATCATACTTAATCTTGTATAAATTGGGCAGTTCTGTCACAATGTTGATGGTTTATAATTGGTGTTAGTGATCATCAACAGCCATCATCTCCTCCCGCATCTTCTCCATGACATCCTCCGACTTGCAGATTGCGCCGATCTCGGAGCAGAGCTCCGTCACGGTCACGTCGACGGTCGGCTTCCATTCATCGAGCACCTTGGCTGCGTCCTCGAGGCGGCCGAAGTGGTTGGAGATGGTTCGCTCCACGGCAACGATGCGGTTGCCCAGAGACATGTTCACCGCCGCAATACTGCCCTCGAGCGACGTTTTCATGGACTTCATCTCACCGAGCATCAACTTTAAATTGGGCTCCATTACTCCCTGATCTCTGCGAAAGCGGGTGAAGTGCTCATGGTCGATTTGGTTGGGCTCCAGGGTAGGGAAGGGCAGGCAACAACTTCGATTCACGCCGATCAGATCGGCCTCGGCTCGGACCTATGGGTTCACACAATCCCTCACCAGAGCGAGAGATCGGCGATCAACCTGCCGACGGGGTTACGATCTAGGATCAAGGCGAGAAAACAAGAGGAGTGCCGAGGAAGGAGGGCTCCGAGTACCAATTGTTAGCGGCCCGAGGAAGGAGCAGAGGAATCGGAGTTCGGGGAAGGAGAAGCAGAGCAATAGGACGGCAACCAGAGGAATCTCGATTGAGTTTAGAAAGGGTTCATTACAATGTTCATAACCTTCCCAGGCACACACACGCGCTTAAGTAGTAGTAAAGCCTAGCACGCCGTCCCCTTTGCTAGCTGGATCACACACTGCCATTCTGGGCCGAAGAGGCGCACGTTCTTCACCTTGGGCCTGGTCTTCCGGCCCGTCTTCTCTTCACTTTTAGAAGCGTCACGGACTCCATCTCCTTCCTCCGCCGTTGTCGTACCGTGAACAGGGGTGGTGCTGACATCTTCTCTGTTTTTTCGGCACACATAGGCGCTTGCTCAAGCCACATTCAATTAGACAAGCGAGACAAAATTATTTTTTATTCACCACAAGTCAGACTCCAAAACTTGCATCGATTCTTCTCTCTCCTCTAGGGCATGTACAACTCACAGATAGCATGTTGTCTACAAGTTTTAAGAATCCGTGCACAGACAACTAAAAAGATAGCTCATACAATAGGCTGTCTATTTAATCGTCTATAAGTTATTTAATACTTGCATGTATCCACGGTTAAATATGAGTATGATCCCTGTATACAAGTGTGTTGCTAGCTAATACAAAATAGATTAAGCATAATTAAGTTAAACATGATTATAACATTTTTAGACCAGTAATTTCGGCAACGCAATCAAACATGAATATATTTTCCGGTAGTGTCGTACTGATACGAGTAGGTTACTTAACTTTTGCAATTTTTATAGAGCAAAACAACTTAAAAAAAATACAAATGGTCCCACAAAATAAAACATACAGAGAACCTTCGGTGTAACATGTGCTGTATCACTTCTAAATTATAGTTCTATTCGAAAGGAACCTAATAAAATTCGAATTATAATTTTTGGATTCAATTTTGATTTTCTATGAATTTTATAAGTTTCAGTTAGTTTGTGCATTCACGGGAAGAAGACGAGAAGCTAGCAAAAACCAACGTCAAAAAAAGAAGCTAGCAAAGTACTAGCAAAAACACTATCGGAACTCACGTACTCTGCGTCGCTCACGTGCACTTCATTTTCTCTTCGACGCCCACACAAGATCCACCCGTCTGCTGCTGGTGATTGGTGAAGGATGTTTTTGCAAAATTTCCAGCCACGAGACGACGGCCAGCACACCGTCGTACGTGCCCTTATGAGTCATTCTCTCTTGTGGCTCGGTCAGTTCATTATGCCATGTCGGATGATGAGTCGTTTTTTTCTTTTCCACTAGAGAAGCCTTTAATACAGTAACTGACTGCATGATGGCTTCATATATGGGGTCACACTTCCAAAAAGAGAAAGAAAAGGTATTTCCAAAGGCAACACAAGAATCAATAACGCCCACAGGAACTAAAGTCCCAACGAACAAGATATTAGATATGGACGTATGAGGTTGGCACGTCCGATCCCACCTCTGTCTATCTTCTGGTGTGGTGAGGATGAACCAAAGAAAGTTTGTTTGGCACTGCAGCTGCATGCAGTGTCCGTGGACCGTGTCCTATCAAAACGTTCTCTTTTCCCACACTTATAAAAGTCAACCGCCAACTGCATGGCTATGCCACAACAGAAGTCAAAGCACAACACTTGCAGGTCGCGAGATATGGTCTGATGAATGAGAGATATTCTAGGTTTGGCAGATAAGTAGATCCATGGGAGTATTGCGTGATTTATGTTAGCTATCCTCCAGCTGTCTCGCAAAAAGTAAAGTCTATTTGATCGGCATACAGAGCATTGTCGGTATTCTGATGGGTGGCAAAATTTAGATAACACAAGCCTAGTGCTACATATGTGTTAAAGGTGTATTGGACATGTTAGGCCCTCCACAGCGTATCGCTTAAGTGATGCTAAAAGAAGAGAGATTGTTGAAGCATCACTTGCCACACTGCAACAACCGATGCCAGCTTTTGTAAAACGAGGAGCGGCGCCGGAGCCATCTCTTAAAAAAACTACTTTTGTACTGTCCTTCTCGACTACGCAGCCTAGGATGAACGCAAGGCTTGTTGATTTGACTACTGCACTGTACTGCCAGTTTTTTCTAGGCTTCACTTCCACAGTGTGGAAGGCCTTACAACAGGTCCTAGGGGTGAAAGAAAAGAAATGGCACAAAGACCGGCAAAGAAACAAAGCAAAGAGGACTTTATGTTAGATGACCAGCCAGACAGTCCATCGTCAACAGAAATGGACATGTCGAACAATTGGACAAGGTGTGTTACGTTTGGTTTTAAAAATAAAACCAGATGCATATTACATATGCGCCAGGATCAGTTTCATACAAATGTAACAGTATAGACTTAGTATCAAGTAACTTGTTACAAAGACTCAAGTCTCAACCCAGCGGCATCCCCAACTTCATCAGAAGGTCAATAAAACACGCATGCCAAGCACTCTAAAAATCTTTAGGTTACTCACTCTATACAAGGTATATCTTTCTGAGCAGCCTTTATTCTATTTAGAAATAGCAAGTGTGAGCATGTGTCGTACACAGCAAATGCAAAAAATAATGACATACAAGACTGAATAACAAGGTAAAAAGTTAACACTATTTTACTGTGATAAACAATTTAGTTGGTTTAGTTTTATTAAACAACCTATTTACTACAAGCTAGTCAAAAACCCAAATCACCGTTAAGTTGCATAAATTAAAGCATAAAGTAGAGCACATAGAGGGTCGAGCCGCTCGTAGCCATGAGTATGACTGATATATCAGTTTAAACTCTACAAATATTGTACACGTTACCCTCAGTCATGATGTCCATTTGCCAGAGTTTAAGAGGACATATCACATTACCAAGATGTACGGAGGGATTTACTACTAGGCTTTCCAAAGACATCTCTAACAAGTAGCCTGCTAAGAATTCAGCTAGCGTAGGCGAAGAATGATACTCCCCTCCAAGTGGTGAATGACAAAAGGAGAAATAAACTAAAGTGCACTTACTTGGCCGGCTGGATACCATTCAATAATCTACTAGTCCCCCACTTACGCACTTCAGTTATCTACTGACAAACTAGAAACACCTAATTAATTAGTCAAAACCAGAATCATGTAGTCTTGTGGCTGCATTTTATGCCCTAGTTGGTTGCTCCATAACCCTGCAGTCGTTAGGATAAAAAACACTAATGATACGCCACAGGAGTCCATCGCAACCAGACGCGCACTCAAAAAAAAAACTCTCCACATGTAGCCATTCACTCGTCCCACTCCCCACGGCACCCTGCGCCATCCCCCGCCCCACCTTCATCCCGCGCCATTCCCCGTAGTGCCTCCACCGGCCATCGCCTGCCGCCAGCCCCTTCTTCCCATCCTCCGCCCGGCCAGAGCTCCCCGTCGGCCCCTTCTTCCCACCCCCACCAGGCCAGAGCTCGCTAGCAGCCACCTGTGCCTGTTCCCGGCCCCTTCCTCTCAGCCCTCGCTAGGCCAGAGCTCGCCGGCGGCCTACGCCCATTGCTGGCCTGTCAACTCCTCCCTCTCCGCCCGCCTGCGACAGCGACAGGACGCTGCAGGGCAAAGCTGGCGGCCTGTCCCCACCGCCCCCTCTACTCGCCTCTAGAAGGGGTCGCGACGGCGCTGCCCTCCACCTACCTATCCCCCGCTCTACGCTGTGTCGCACGAAAGAAGAAGGGTGAAAACCGTATGTTGCAATTATATGTTTCAAATGTCTTAGAGGTATGTTGCAAGTGTTTCAAGTGGATGTTGCACAAGTAGATCAGGATATTGCATATATTGCAACGGTTGTACACGTATGTTGCAAGCTTGTGTTCCCAATGTTTCATATGTTTTCCAGATGTATGTTGCAAGTGTATTTATTTGTATGTTGCATATGTTTCACACATATGTTGCAAGTGTTTTTATCTAGATGTTACGTATATTTTACAATGGTTTTTAAGTGTTTTTCAGGTGTTTTTGCAAATATTTTATATGCATATTTCAAGTGTTTCATCTGCCTTCATACTTATGTTGCAAGTATTGTATCTGGATGTTTTAAAAGTAGATTGGTTGTTGCATCTCTCTCCTCGCTTTCTGCTACCTTGCCTTGGTGTCTCCTCCTCCTTCCAGCGCCGGTTGGGCATCCACCGCCCCTCCCTCTCTTCTCGATCCTGGTGACGTTCGGGCGGCGTGGGAAACGATCTGTAGACGTGGGTGTCCAGACACCCCATCTGTCCGGACATCCGGGCGCTAGCAAGCCCGATAAAAAACAATGCACGTTCTCTTAGAAAACCATATTGCGAAAAACCTACTTTTAACGTCAAGGTTCCATCATCATTAAGCCAACATTAATATCATGAGCATAGGTATTGTCGGGTTCATAAATCGGGGTCCCTCATGGACCTGCTTCCCAGCAAAAGCTCGGCCTAGCAGACAACGTTGCGAACGACGCACAACTCCTGGGCCGGCCCAAAAACCTAACGACAGACCAGAAAGGCGATCCAATCTCCGACCAGAAGGCCTGCCCAAGAATGAACGGCGCTCGTCTCTGACTCTGGTCCGCCTCTCCAACCGGAAGGCCTGGCCAAGGAAAGGGCAACGCTCGCTTCCGACTCCGGCCCGCCTCTCCGACCGGAAGGCCTGGCCAAGGAAAGGACAACGCTCACTTCTGACTCTGGCCCGCCTCTCCGACCGGAAGGCCTGGCCAAGGAGGGACGGCATTTGCTTCTGACTCCGACCCTCTTCTCTGACCGGGGATGCACCGAACCTCTGCTTACAGCTCTCCTCCGACTGGCGTAGTCGGAGCCGACTGGGACCAACCGACCGGGGACGCTCGCTCGGTAAGGACCCAGGAAATGGGCGAAGCAAATAAGGCAGGGCACTCAAGTCAATCGTAATACCAAAGACCATACCCTGTACACCTATAGGACAGTACCGATAGGGCATGTCAGAAGGGTGCTCTGCCACCTTCTAGGCATGTCAGAACCCAAGCAGTGTTGTGGGCGCCGAAGTTTGCCCTACAGTGTTGTTGGCGCCATCAATTCCCATACCAGGCGAACATAGTAAAACCCTCCACATGCCTCTGGACATTAATAGTGTTGTAGGCGCCGTCATTTGCCATACATGGTGAATACGGTAAAACCTCCCACATGAGTCTGACATAAACAGTGTCGTGGGCGCCTACAATCATCTTGTACCTGATGGCTTGGGCAATAAGACTTAGTAGCATATGTACACTCTCTCTCTTCCTCTCTCACTTGTAAGGCGGGCCCCTTCATTTATAAAAGTCATTTATAAAAGGGGATGCGCTCCCTTCCAATAAGGACGATTCAAACACACACGATCGATACGATCAAGATGATTCGAACAACCAAGGATTCCAACGAACAACAGACGTTCAAACACTTAGCATACGTCGGAGCTCCCATCACTCTCGGCCCTTCGATTCGGAGTCCGACCGGACCTCTGATACCCCCCATCTTACTCCTTCCTGTTTGTAACCCCACAGCAAACTTCGAGTGTCTGACCTTAGGAATAAAGTTATTGACCGACTTAAACTGGGCGTAGGGCACGTTGCCTGAACCAGTATAAACCATGTGTCATTGAGTGTTAGGTCACATCTAATCACAACATACGGCAAAACTATAAATTTTTATGTGTTGGTCACTTTCTGCACCGACAGTTATATTGAACATGGTGGAATAAACTTGAGAGGTCATGAGAATACTTACGTATGGCAAAACAAGATTCATCATTAAGTCAACATTAATATCATGAGCATAGGTCTATTGATCTCACGGCGGAATAAACTTGAGAGGTCTATGGTAAAACGAAATTGCGAAGGCAGAGTGGCGATGAACATGCTATTCTAAAAATGAAAAATCTGGTGTCGACTGAGAGTGGATTTTCCGGATACTCTTGTGGCCGCAATGACTATATCGACTGTTCATTTTGTTTTGAGATTCATGCTAGTAGGAGAGGGAGGAAAGAATATTGCTTTAAGATTCATTTTGCAGCTGGAACCCAGAGGAAATCAATGACTCAGATAGGTCGTGCGGCCATAAGGTCATGCAGAGAGTGTTTTTTTTAAGAGAGAATTCTGTATTTGGTACTGAAACAAATCACTCTTCCGTATTTAGCACTAGAAATTTTGAACTTTCTTATCTAGCATCAACTTGAAAATTTCTTTCGTATATGGCACTTCCGTCCATTTTAGCCATCCATCCATTTATTGACTTCATCGACCATGTCAGTTTTTGTTGATAAGTACCAAAATGCTGTCACTCTCCCACCCCCACCCCCTCGCGTCCACCACCGCGCAGCGCACGCCCCGCGCCGTTGCCACTGCTCCTGCCGCCTTTCCTCACAAAGCTCAGCAGCTTCTTGAGCCCCTTGGACAGGTCCCTGTGCGAGTCGGAGAACATCGCCGTTGGCCTCTCCGGGCTGCCCCACCGCTTCCTCGCCCGCGCCTGCGGCGAGGCCAGCGCCGCCGTCTCGAACGGCAGCTCCGACACAGACCGGACGTGGCGTGGCGCCTGGGTGTGCGCGTGGGCGTGGCCGAGCTCCTCCTCCTGCTGCTGCTGGGGCAGCAACCTCGGGGTGATGGCCACGTCGAGGGTCGGCAGGTTGTGCACCCGCGTCATCCGCAGCCTGGCCGGCGCGGCCGCGCCGCCGGTGCCCATGCCACGTTTCAGGAACGGCCTCGGCGTGGTGCACTCGACGAGCACGCTGAGGCTGTTCCGCCTCTGGTGGTGCGACGACGGCCTCGCCGGGCTCCCTATCGCGCCGCCGCCGCCTCTCACCGTCGTGCTCCTCGGCAGCGCCGCGCCGGCGACTTCCTTTCTCGGGGTGCTCGGGATGGACGACACGGCCGACGTCCTCTTCGCCGGGGCAATGACCAGCCGCGGCGTGGCGCCCGCCTCCTGCGTGTTGCGAGCCACGCACCGGAGCGCACTACGCGGGCTCATCGGCGTGGTGCGTCCCGCCCCCGCGGCGTGCACGCCCCGAGGTTGTTGAGCCTTATTATTCGCCGGTTGCTGCTGCTGCTCGGCCGAAGCGGCCACGCGCCTGGCGTCGCGCCGGCGCATGTAGGCGTCGTACTGCTTGCCGCGGCAGGTGCTGCCGCCCCCCAGCGTCTCGGCCCCGTTCGCGAAAGCGAAACCCGCGTCATCCCCGTCCCCGCGCGCAGCACGCATAAGCTTTTACGCCGCGAGCTGCAGCTCCAGCTCGTGCAGCTTCGCCCACAGCGCGTCGTGGTGGGTCGCCATCGTCACCACACCACGCGAACGAGAGAGAGCAACTCCAGCCCGTGCCTGCCAACTCTAGCACTCGCCGAACTCGGTGAGCACGCCGAGGCTGTTCCGCCTCTGGTGGTGCGATGACAGCCTCACCGGGCTCACTGTCGCGTCGCCGCCGCCTCTCACCGTCCTGCTCCTCGGCAGCCGGGGAGGTGGAGGGGGAGGGGGAGGACCCTGCCGCCTCACGGCCCGACATCACGGTGGTGCAGCTCCAGTACGCCGTGATGCAGGTGGTGGAGACCGAGTCCGGCAGGGCGCGCGTGGAGCTCGAGCTGGAGCGCGCCAGGAAGAAGGTGGCCGGGGAGGTGGAGGGGGAGGAGGAGGACCCTGCCGCCTCACGGCCCGGCGTCATGGTGGTGCGGCTCCAGTACGGCGAGGTCGCCGAGGCGACCACCGTCTTCATGCTGCCGGTGCTCAGGGAGACGGACGGCGTCGCGGCCATGGAGTCGGCGCCCAGGCGGACCAAGACGGACGTGGACCTTGGCATTGTGGAGGTAGACAAGGCGTGGGCCGGTGGGCTGTGGTGCCCGGATGGGGCCCCGTGGCCGAGGCAGCGGACGACGCCGTTCGTCATCGAGCTGGCCGACGGCCGGAGGCTGCCGTGGCAGACGGACGAGTGCTGGTCATTGCCAACACGTTGCTGGTAAGGGTATATATGTCATTTTAGGTGGCACTTGACACCGTTACTCCATCAAATGGACGGAAGTGCCATATACGGAAGGAATTTTCAAGTTGATGCTAGATAAGAAAGTTCAAAATTTCCAGTGCTAAATACGAAAGAGTGATTTGTTTCGGTGCCAAATACAGAATTCTCTCTTTTTTTAATTGGGGTGGGGGGGGGGAATTGTGGGGTAGGAGAGGGATGAAAGAATATTGAATAGGCACCTTGCTTTGGCGGCTCCAGAGCACCAGTCTGGTGGTAGCGCGACGGGATATCGGCCTTGTTTGTTTTGCTTGTTTGTTTAATCTCCCTCCGTTCGTGGCGCCTGAGCGTTCTCCACAGCCGGGACATTGGAGCTCCATGGTCGAATCCCGATCTCCTCTTACGTGACACGATAGCACACACCGTCTCTTCCCACAGCATCACAGGGAAGCGGCAACTCGTCGAGACGGTTCTTCACGGCGGTACGACGCAACGACAGCGATTCTCGTCGAGCCAAGAACGATGGCGGCGGCGGTCTTTGGTTGGCGCAGATCAGACACGGGAGAGAGTGGAACACGCGGCCACCGGTGGGCATGTGGCTGAAACGCTGGACCACGGCCCACGCGCCGGAAGGGGTGCGGGCTGCTGGTTAACAGGCCAAAGTGGGACGAGAGCAAGAGCGGGCCAGCAGCTGGGCTGCGCTGCTGCTGTCGAACTGGGCAGCAGGCCAAACTGGAGCGTGCAGATATCAAAAGAGAAAGGGAGGAAAGAAAAGAAAAGAAAACGTGTTTTCTTTTAAGAGATAGGTTTTTTTTTAAAAAAAAATTGAAAATATTTTAAACCAATTAGTTTTGAAAACACTTAAAATTTTATAACTTCATTTTAAAATTAAACTTTTAAACCTATTTTGAGTATTTTATCTTTCAAACATATTTTGGAAACACCATTTCTTAAATGATCATTTTAAAGAAATTTCAACCTAATTTTGAAAGTAAAAAAAACTCATTTTTTAAACAAAACAAATTAAGATTTTACTCTAAAAAATAGATACATCCTATTTATGGCTTAAACAAATTTTAGAAAATTGTTTTACATAGAATAAAACTTATGCAAAGGCATGAATGCAAGCAAACAAAATATATTAACATGTGAATTTTTTTTTAAAAAAGCACATTTTCACCTTTTAAATAGATAACAAACTAAAACATCTTGAAAAAATTAGAAAAAATATTAAATTTTTTTTTATTTAGTACTTTCTATTTACAATAAAAAAAAGAAGTTTTGGGGTGTGACAAATTGCCACCTTAATTAATAGGAATCTTATCCCGAGATTAACAAAGTCTAGCAAGGACAATGATGGTTTTCAAAACTTCACACTTCCCCTGCCTAAGATATGAGGAATGATAGAGGTTTCTACCTCCTTAACAAGGGTCTTGCTTCGCGCAACACTTTCTTAAAAGTTCTGTTGTTGGTGATGTTTTCCCTAGTGTTGTTTCTCCATTATGTTGGGGTAGAAGAGATGGTACGGGATGCAAGACAAGGAAAAAAACAAGATGTAGAGCAAGACAAAGAGAAACCCTAACTACAAACTAAAGTATTAAAGACAACTGATGCCGTTGTGGATGATGAAAGTCCACAACACACCAACACTCATTATAAAGAATTCAAATAATGCATAAACATAATAACAAGCACATAAGTGTGCCCAAACAAGTTTCTCTAGTCCTCGGGATAACGGATGGATCATAATTAGACTAAGTATGGTCGATGGATGACAATTTAGCCTAACACTCGGTCCCACCGATGGTGGTCTAATCATTATTGTGCGGGAGTTTGTATTCTCTAACTCATTTACGTTTTGTTCATTTATTTACTTATTGAAATAAATAGGTAGATTTTGAATCTTGGTTCTCAACGGTCTATTCCATTGATTTTCACTACTTTTAGGATACATAAGCCAACAAGAGCCCTGGCCATACTCGTGGATGTTGTTGATGGGTGCATCGTTTCTTCATTTACTTATTGCATTCAAATAAACCGCCTCAGGAGCTAAAATTTAGGACTATGAGACAGCTATTATACCATCGTATGAGTTGTTTGTTGTTGTTGTCGTGCAACTCACAACTTTACTTTTATTGTATGTGTAAATTAAGAAATTGTGAGTTATTATGAGCCAACTTAAAAAACAATTCTTGTACATTTGTCTATTAAGTCGTCTTAAAATTACATGACACTACATGAGACCGCCTAGCTATGAGACAACATCATGTACTTACCCTTAAGGTTTGGCCAAATCCACGTTTATCTCAACTCACAATCTTTCCGTACTTAGAAAATTTGATCCAATCACGTGGAAAGATACGCACATGTATCCAATCGGCTGATTTAGAGATGGAAGGTCGTGGGAAGAATAAGAAGAAAGAATAGGGTTTTCAATACAAATGTACAAGAGAGAAAGAAAGTATAAAAATGATAAGGATGATTTGGAAATCGATAATGATATGGCTCGACCGTCCGTCCCGTGACTTCCTGTTCGGACGTGGCTCATCCTCATCCACTCACCCGCGTCGCTCTAGCGTGACTTCCCATCCGGACCTCTTGGCTCATCCTCATCCACACACCTGCATCGCTCGTGCCGCTCTGTGCTATGCGCCCCTGCTCACGGTCATAGGATGGATTCAGCCCGTGCTGCTCGTCTACGCCGCCCCACCCGTACTCGCGCCTCCCGTTGCGGCTGCGCTCCATCCACCTACCGTGGCCACTGCCGAGGTTCGTGCCGGCGATGAGCGCCGCACCGGTGACCACCGCGCACTCCGTGGCATCGAGCTCCACGCCGGTGTCGAGGTCCACGACGATGAGCTCCATTCGTCCGAGCAACAAGGTGACATTGCGCTTGCGCTAAAAGCGCATGTTGTAAGCATATGTTTCAGGTGTTTGATATGTCTCAAAGGTATGTTGCAAGGGTTTCGTATGAATGTTGCAAAAGTAAATGGGGATGTTGTATATGTTGCAATTGTTGTACATGTATGTTGTAAACTTCTGTTCCCAATGTTTCATTTGTTTTTCAGACGTATATTGCAAGTGCGTTTATCTGGATGCTGCATATGTTTTATACATATGTCGCAAGCGTTTTATCTGGATGTTGCGTATGTGTTGCAATTATTTTCTAGTGTTTTTTTGGTGTTTTTGTTAGTGATTCAGATGCATGTTTTAAATGTTTCATCCGTCTTCAGACGTATGTTGCAAGTGTGTATCTGGATGTTTCAAAAGTAGATCGAGTGTTGCATCTCCCTCCTCACTTTCTGCTGCTTCGCCTTCTGCTACCTTGCATCTTTCTCAGACTGCGGAGGGGGCCAGTGTGGGCCAGCGAAGGGGTGCGCCGGGGGCTAGCGAACGAGACGCGCCGGGGGATTACGGCGTGGACGCGAGCACATGTTGTCCCCTTCCGTCACGTAGGATGCTGAGATGGCCCCCGTTGTTGGGCCACGGTACCAGCCTATAGATCGATTGGCTAGGGACTGAGAGATGCGTGTGGACGCGCTACGGCCGCCGGACGTCCAGACGCCAGTGCCCTCATTTTCTTATTAATCGAAATGGAGCCTAATGTAAGGAATCAGTTTGTGGACAATTTGGAATTCTCAGGTCTCCAACTTTCAGATGGATATAGGGCGAAGCAGTAGCCAAACATCTCATGTGGCGAGACAGATGAAATCCGTGAATAACTTGGGAAGCGTGACTGCACATTGTTTAGCTGTAGAATGCACAAAGATCCAATCAGCAACAGCGGCATGCTTGTACTTGCTGGCACTTCAAGTCTTTCCAAACCTTTCACTGTTACCAGCAATCATGTGGTGGTGTAACTGTAATGCCGTTCCATCACCTGAATACTGACTGAGATATGACTGCAAGCATAACAGCGAATGGGGTTTGCACTTTGCAGTTTGCTGGAGTTTTCAAGTTACATGAGCTTTTTTTTTCCTTTTCTTTTTGGAGCGGGAAGGTTTGAAGTTCATATGTAAAATGCGCACAAGGCGTACAAGGTATCTGATGTTCCTTGCCGGATCCATCTGTTTTCATATTTGTTAAGTCATATCAATGCATCCAAGAAAGAGTCTATCTCCATGCTGACTGAGTTTCTGCATTTTTGTGAGTCAAAAAAATTCAGATTAATAATAAGATGTGAGCCATCTTACGTGGACTGAAATTGGCCCTTTTCGCTTCTCTTATAATCCATAATTTTTAGCTTTTTTCGACTCATTTTTTCAGCGAAACAAACGGAGCGGAGCCATTGTTGAAGAAAATTTTGTTCATTCGACCAACAGCAAGCGCAAAATGAACTGGCGATCTGGCTTTGCCTGCATGGGTTTAACAGTGACAGCGAGGTCCTACAATACAAGTTGCAGATTCCGACAGTTCTATATATACGCCAAGGCGATTACAAGGTTACATATATATATAGATCACAACAGGGTTGGCAGCAATGCTTGTGTAAAAGCCCCCGGAGCAACGCTGCGATTACACAATTCCATCCTAGATGTGGGGAAATCACCATCTTATATACTGCATCCCTGCTGCTCACTTTTTCAGGCAGTCACACACTCACACACCCTCCATTCCTCCGGAGGCCTTCTTGAGATCCTCGTACATCTCCTCTATCATCGGCTTCCACAGCCGAACGCGGGCGTTGATGAACCAGTTGGAGACCTGCCAATGCAAATGGAACAGATGCATTCGTATATATATATTTCTTGTTAGAGTTGCTGAGATCTGAGCTGAATCAAGTTGCAAGCAGGGCGAGAAGCATGAAACTGTACCTGGCTCCTGCTCAGGCCGCTCCTCGCTGCTAACATCTCCTTCTCGTTGTCTTTCGGGTACCTGAATGATGATATATCACATATGGATTAGTTAGTTCTGAATCGTACGAGGTTATCTCCCATTTGCATGTGGAAAGAGATGCTGAAAGCCTAAAGATTTCTCTGAATGGGAGACAGAGAGAGTTATTACGGGCGGAGGAAGTTCTCGAACATCCAGGCTTTGAGCACGGCCACGGACTTCTCCGGCAGTCCGCGCTGCGGCCGCCACGACTGCTGGTCGCCGCGCCTGAGCTGCCGCAGCGCCCAGTGCTTCTGGATGAAGGCCGACTCCCAGCTGCGCTCCCTGTCGGCCAGCGACAGCGACGTCGACGACGACGGCTGATCACCTCTCCGCGTGGCCGCCGCGATATCGCCAGTGATCCGTGCCCTGAGCCTCCGGTGCATCGCTGACACCGCGCGGTGCGCGAACGGCGCCGAGAGCGCACCGCCGCCCGGGCGCACCAGGCTGCCGTACTTGGACGCCGCGCTCTGGATCTCGTCCATGCATTGCTTGCACCGTTGGTCCATCTGCGCCGAGTAGAGTATTTATTTATTAGCATCAAATCAAAGTGATGTTATTCTAATCTAAGCACAGCAAAAATAAAGAGTTCGGACTCACTATCTGTAACAGTTTCTGGAGATCGTTCTTGAGCTTATGGTATTGCTCCTCCGAGCCAAGAAACATCGACGGGTTCGGGTTGGATGACGTCGTCTTGGACTTGGAGCAGCTCCACGATGGCAGCGGGCAGCTCGCCTCACTGCCACCGGCCAAGCCGGCGAACCCGGCCACGTCTTGCAGCAGGCAGGCGACGAACTCGTCCAACGCCTGCTGCGCGATGTCCGCGTACCCGGACCACCGCGACAGGACCTGCGAGAAGTGCATGGGGCCCGGACGCGCCACCTGTCCGGCTCCGGCTCCGCAAGGAGGCTGGAACAGGCCGGGGCCGGCGCTGCTACTCCCATGTGTCAAGCCGGAGCAGCTCACCTCCGAGGACTGATCCGGCAGGCTCACGCTCACAGCACCTGCCGTCGTCGGCGAGGACCCAGCGCGCAGCCTGAGCGACAACTCGCTCGCCGCCGCCACGGCCCCAGCGAACGGCGGGTCCCGGAAGGCGTCGCCAGAGAACCACGTCGTCGGGCAGTAGTAGTACGAAGACTCGTGGATCCAGCCGCCTTCCGCCGGCTCTCCAGCGACGATAAGCTGCTTGGTCGCCATCATGGGCGCGTGAGCAACGGTGACGTCCCAAGGCGACGGGCCGTACGACCCGCCGCCGGTGACGCCGTAGGCACCACCGTACGTCGTCTCCTCCGGCGACACGCTCTGCAGAGCGGTGGCACGGAGCAGCTGGCCGGCGAGCAGCACCGAGCTTGCATCCGCCGAGAAGCTCGAGGCGGCGGCGACGTCCGCTGCTGGTTCGCCAACAAACCCAAAGCTGCTGCCGCTGCCACCGTGCGGCGTGTACTCCGGGACGTGGAAGAGGGGTGCTGCGGCGTCGGCGCTGATATCACTACTGCGATCACCGCTGACGAAGCAGCTGCTCATCATGGCGTCGACTCCCAGTTGCTGATAAGACGCGTTGCTGCCGGTCATCTTGAGGCTCGGGAGAAGGTGTCAAACGTTGTGGATACCGAATTAAAAAAAAAAAAGGAAGGACCTGAAACTGAATGCAGCAGGAGGACAAGGTTAGCGGATTGCTCGTCCTACCACATAAAAAAGAAATGCAAAGGTAACCTGGCAGCAGCAATCAGGCATATGGTCATTGCAACAGAGATGCACATGAGAGGCTACGGCCGTAGGAGTTGTTCTCCTAGAGAAAAGAGAATAAACTAGACCACAGGAGGAAAAAGTCACTGTATCCTATTATTAGTTAGGCTGTGTATCTTGAAGTACTCTCTACTCGTTTAAAGCACACAGTAAAAAGGACGTTGGTCAACACTACTCATTTGGCACGGCTCCTACGGCTCCGGCTCCCGTGTAATTCCACTGTTCATACTGTAGTGGAAGCTAGATTTCTCTCTCGTTCCCTCTCCCTCTCACAGCAGCGGCTTCACCGCTAAAGGCAAAATTTTTTTTGCTCCACCAGCTCTGTAAACAGTATCCGAGCTACAGTAGAGAGAGGAAAGCAGCTCCAGGCTACGGTGTTCCTGCAGTGATCGTCAGCGCGGAGCCGGAGCTGCCCGGAGCCCTACCAAACGGGCTCGGCTCCTCAGTTTTCAAAAACGGATAGAGCCGGAGGCATCATCAGTTACTATTACTGTAGTAATTCTCGCAAGAAACTACTGAATGCCAGTATGCCACCAGCGGACCAGCCAAGAACCCAAGATACTGATGCATTAATAAATAAAATAGGCTTATTAGCATATATGGCCTCGTTCGCTGGTTTGAAACTTGGCTGAAACTGGCTGAAAAATATCGTTCCGGTTGAATTATTGTGAGAGAAAAATGTTGTTCCGGCTAAAAAAAAGAAGTCGAACAAACCGAATATGGAGTAAACCGAACAGAGCCATAGATATAGATGGCTTCTTGGAAGCAAAGCAAGCATATATAAGAGGCTCAAGAGTGAGGACCCAAACCTTATCAAATCATCATGCAGAGAAACGCTGACAGGCTACTGAAACGCCAACCACCACTCTGGTACGCGTCCCGGGCCGGGAAGCAGCAGCAACTAGCACAGATCGATATTTCAAAGTGGTCTCAGCACAGACCCACAGATCGATATTTCAAAGTGGTCTCAGCTCAAATACAAAGAGAGATGCACTGCCACTGAGCAAGAACAAGCTCTCAGAAGTTTGCGGCTGCTGGCCACTACTAAACTAAAACGGAAAGGGGAGCGTTTCCTAATAAAACGGCTGCAGGGAGAACGAATGGCGTGCGTGTGCGCGTGACTCTGTGGTGGGGGTGAAGTGAGGTGGTTCTTTGCTTTTGCAATCCGCCGTCCCGGCCCGGCCGATGGAGAAAGAAGGAGGAGCAGCTAGCAATAGCAGGGAAACATGGCGGTCAGGGAGAGGTGTTATCAGGCAGGGGCCGGGGCCGGGGCCGGCGCGGCGCCATGATCAAAGCAAAGCAGGAGAGAAAGAGAGGACGAAATCATGCATGCACATCTCAACAAGCCAATGGTAGCCCACTCGGAAAGAAAGCCGGCCGGTGGCGGCCCCCGCGCCTCCGGATCGGATCCTGGCGCCTGATCATGATCAGACCGAGATTTGGGCCTCATGGCCTCTCACTCACCACGTGCTAGCTAGCCTCCTCCTAGCTACCAAGTGAACATGCATGCATGGGTCCTAGCTACTCCGTCCTACCAAGGGCCAAGGGGATCGGACGGACGCAATGCAATCACATACTCGAGCCAAGTGCCGGAAACTGAAAGTGGGCAATGCCCATACGCGGCTGGTTTGGCTACAATGCGCGCGCACAGTGGCAGTGCCACTACTTAAAAAAAACGATTCATGGCAACGCCTCTCTTTCTTTGGAGGGACTGTAAGAAAAATGGACCTTTGACCCATTTATTTTGGATTTTAGTGTTTGATAACCAACACAACCAAATTGGACTAATGAATTTGCAAGTGTTTGTTTTGTAGTTCAATAGGGTGCAAGACGTAACTTGGACAAAGGCGACGTGATGATCCGATGATCAATACCTCAAGCAAAGACTTTAGGAGCACAAGAGAAGACCCAAGAGATCAAGCAAAGTCCAAGCATGAAGATGTGAACCAAGCCGTATACAAGATCGCGAAGAAATAAGCTTACTATAGTGACCGGATGCAGGACCGGACGCTGGACAAGCAACCGGACGCTGGGCAAGTGGCTCGGCAAACAGGCGACCGGACACTGGACCGGACGCTGGCGGTAACCGACCGGACGCAGGATAGCAGCGTCCGATTAAGTACAGAGAGGTTCTAGAGCGGCAAATCTGCGACCGGACGCGTCCGGTGGCAGGCGATCGGACGCTGGCCAGCGTCTGATCAGTATATTGCCGGCTCAACGGTCGGGATGACCGGACGCGTCCAGTTAGGACGATTTAGCGTCCGGTCAGTAGCAGTTTCGTGGGAGTTCGACCCCAACGGCTACTTTCTCAGTGGGGCTTATAAATACAACCCCCAACCGCCCATTTGAGATGTGTGGAACTGAGGAAACATACCAAGGGTGTTGATACACCATTTTAGTGATCTCCACTTGCATAGTGCTTAGTGATTCATCAGGTGATTAGCGTAGGTGCTTTGCGAAGTGTTTAGGTTGATTAGACCACCGCTTATGCACTTGCTCTAGGTTTAGACCTAGTGTTTAGTGAGGTTTGCATACCTCTTGCTACCCCGTGCTTGCGAGCACAAGTGTTGTACATCGGAGGGGCTTGAAGTCTTGCGAGAACACACCAACCGCGTTTGTGGTGTGACCGTCACCGTGTACCGGAGGGAACAAGGTCCGCGGCGTTTCGGCCGGAAGCTTGATAGTGAAGACGGCGGGGAGCATCCGGGAGAGGCTTGCCGGAAGGCACGTCGGAGACCCACTTGCGCGTGGGGAAGGCCCGAGGTTATCCACGGAGTTACCCGACCGGGAGCTTGGCCCTTGCGAGGGATTCCTTGCGAGTGGCTCCAACGAGGACTAGGGGGAAGCTTGCGCGCTTCTCGATACCTCGATAAAAATACCGGAGTCGTCGACGGGAGTTTGCATATCTCTATCTTGCTCTTTAGCTTCCGCATTTACATTGATTACTTTATTACATTTGCGGTAGAGATAGCAACACACTAGCAAAACCGTAGTTGCACATCTAGATAGTTTATCTATTGCATATGTTTTGCTAGGGTTAGAAAAAAAACCATAGTTTAGAGTTAGAATTTTTAAGTTGCCTAATTCACCCCCCTCTCTTAGGCGTCACGGTCCCTTCAGGGACGACTCTATATTGAGCTGTCCCTACAAATAATTGTCAAATGAGCCGCCCTTACAAATAGATTTGAAGGGACGGACGGTGTTATCAGCCGTCCCTATAAATGGCCCGATTTATAGGGGCGGCTCTATATCCAGCCGCCCCTATAAATTAGATTTGTAGAAGCGCTCAATATTGAACAGCCCCTAAAAATAGACACCGAGTATTAAAAATTAAGTACTAAAATTTAAATTTTGTAAACGATCTCGGATGGAGAAACAACCAAAATGAAAGTTGTAGATCTCGAAAAGTTATGAAACTTTGTAGTTGACAACTTTTTGGTTTGAAATCATCTTGTCAAGGAAAACTCCATTTAAATTTCCAAAAAATTGAAATTTTAATTTTTTAAACGACCTCGGATGGACAAACAGTAAAAATGAAAGTTGTAGATCTTAAAAAGTTATGAAACTTTGTAGTTGATAACTTTCTCATTTGAAATCATCTTGTCATGGAAAACTACGTTCGAATTTTTCAAAATTGAAATTCAAATTTTATAAGTGACCTCGGATGGAGAAACTACCAAAATAAAAGTTGTAGATCTCGAAAAGTTATGAAACTTTATAGTTGACAACTTTTTCATTTGAATTAGTTTAGGGCCTCAAACAATCAATTTATGCTCAGTTTTGTATAATATGTGGGGAACCAAAACGGATTGTAGACACAAGTGATCGTGAGGTGTACTGGTAGAGGAGTTTATGCACGAGAGGGAGAGGTTGTGGGTTCGAATCCTAGTCAAATGCAAAATGTGAAAAAATCGTGAAAAAAATCCCACCACCATAGAGTGAGTGTGTGGCTGTCGGGTAAGGACCTCTTTGGATTAAAAAAATTGCTATTTTTTCTTATTTTTTGTGATTTCTGTAAATTGATTTGTAGGGACAGCTCAATATACAGTCGCCCTGCCCTATCCCTACAAATCGATTTGTAGGAGCAATCTGGAAACCGCTCCTACAAATACATAATTTGTATAAACGTTTAGGTAAAGACGGCTAGGCAAACCGCTCCTAGCAGAGCTGCTCCTACTAAGAGCCCGTTTGTTTCGGCTCCTGCGGCTCTGGCTTCCACGGATACCGGTACAGCTCACGTAGCCGTTTTTTTCTTTCCTATACTGTAGCAACACTGTTCATTAAAGTTTTTTTCTCCCTGTTTTCTTGCTTCACGGTTTACGAAGCACTGTTTACTGTTTACGGAGCCGGCGGAGCTCGGTTTTTCTTGCTCCTGCGGCAGCAGCTACAGCGTGAACAGTGACAGAGCCCTGCCAAAAGGACCAAACACTGTTTTCACGTAGTGTGCGTGCCAAAGCAAAAGACACAGGGTTCAGGTTCAGGCATGGGGGAGGGATCCTTTGGATCATACTTATGCATGAGCGCATCATGGCCTGTGTGCTGTGTGTGGAATGTGTCTGAGTCTGACTCTGAGAGAGAAGCTAAGGGTGGAGAAGATGCAGCTACAGAATGGGGGAACGAACTGCTTTAATTTATGGGACTTATCACCCCATGATGGATTGCCCCGCCCCCATCCCGGCCCCCCGCTCCCTCTTGTAGGACAAAAACATGCGCAGTAGATTATTTGCACCATAGGATCGAGTAGATAGGTGGAGTAAACAATTAGTATACATAATGCATGACCTCATGCATGTGTATGCCCCTGTATTTCATTAAGACCGAAGAAATTGTTTTACGACATCCACGAACCCCGGATGCTTCATGCCCGCTGGCAAGACGCTAGCGCGCATGACTAGCCAGGATTTGTCGATCAGCTATAGTAGAATCCTAGCAGGTACAACACAATCAAAGGACTATATGGCCATGGATACAACAAGGCAAAAACGTTGGCACCGCTTAGCTTACTCGACGTCGCTTGGCCAAGTTGACGCCGACCTCTCCTCGGAAAGAGGTCCTCCATGGTGTCCCGCCTTCCAGAGGGCAGCGGCGTGGTGAGAGTCTGCTGAAACTCCTCAAATGACGCCTCATCAGGCTTCGCCATCTCGACCTTAAGCTCGAGCTTTTTCACGAGCATCTTTCTTACCTGAGCGTCCGGCTTCGTTGTTCTGAATTTGTTCTTAGCAGCTAAACGGCGCGCTGCGCTTGGGAACGATATCGGCGTCATCAGCAGCCTTTGGGGTCCTCGGTGATGCGCAACCTAGGTGACATAATAAGCGGCTGCTGAAGCGGCAGCCTAATAGCGTCGATGAAACTCTGCGCATCGCTGCGGTAGGTCTTTCAGGAAATGCATGTGCATGATCAGGGGTAGGTCTTGTTGCTAATCAACAGGCAGCAGCAGCAGCAGCACCAATCATGATTCCATCCCATGATCCCAACCCAGGCAGGGTAGAGGCAAGCACTGTCGTCGATCTATGTGAGGATGCGGACCTGTGGGAAAGAAACAAGGGCTCTTTCAGGACAAAGCCGGGGCCACTCACTCTTGCGTACCACCAGGCTCAGGCTACTACTACTACAGTAGCAGATGCAAGCATGCATATGCGTGCAACCAGCGCGCTTTCCACTTGCCTCAGCACTCAGCGGAAAGAGAGAGAGAGAGTGCACGCCAGGGCAGGGAGACGCAAGGCAACTACAGGATGTTTGACGCATACATAGAGTATTAAATATAGACTAAAAAATAATTAATTACATAGATTATGACTAATTTGCTAGACGAATTTTTTAAGCCTAATTAGTCCATGATTTGATAATGTGGTGCTACAGTAACTATGTGCTAATGATGGGTTAATTAGGCTTAATAAATTCGTCTCGTAAATTAGTCTCCATTTGTGTAATTAGTTTTATAATTAACTCATGTTTAGTCTTCCTAATTAACATTCGAACGTTCGATGTGACATGGACTAAAATTTAGTCCGTGAAACCAAACACCCGGCAAATGCGTCCAAGCCAACTTTAAGGCTCCCACCTCTCTGGTTTTCAATCAGCGGCATGCGTGCGTGGTTTTGAATCAAATCCTAGTATAGGTTGCAAAAAAGAACTACTATGTTGGCAAGAAAACCACGGGAAATGTATTTCTTTTAAAAAACAAAAACAAGACCTATTTGTTGGTGAGTTTCTAGACTGATAAGTCCGATTAATACTGGTTTATTACGAGAGAAAACACTGTTAACTACTGATAAGCTCCAACAAGCGAGAAGAGGGTGAGCGAGTGTGCGTAGGCTTTTCGAGGACAACCTTCCCCTGCATGGCTGCCTCCGCCTCCCTCTCTCTTTATGTCACCGGTGTGCATGCACTTGTCTGCTTGGTTTCGCAGACATCCTGCATCCTCTCCTGCCGCGCTCTGTCAAGGGTGATCAGGGCGGCCAAAAGATCTGGAATCTGTTTGCAGTCTGCCTACTGTTGCGGTTTCCGGTTGCAGGCTCTGTACTCTCCCCTCTCTCAGCCTATCAGCCTCTCAGGTCTCTCAGCAGCTAGCTGGACATGCACCTTCCGGTGCTCGTCTGTCCTACTCCCCTTCCACGCAACTCTACTGCGCCTCGTTTAGATTGCAAATTTTTACAATCTGAACACTGTAGTATGTTTCGTTTGTATTTGACAAACTTTGTCCGATCATGGACTAATTAGGCTCAAAAGATTCGTCTCGTAATTTATAATCAAACTGTGCAATTAGTTATTTTTTTACCTACATTTAATGCTCCATACATGCGTCCAAAAATTGATGTGATGGAAAGAGAGTGAAAAAACTTGGAATTTTGAGGCAATCTAAACAAGGCCCAGATGATTAAAAAAAAACCCCTAAACTGCTAGGCAACCTAAATGTGACCATAAAACAATGTGAAAGTGGCCTATGAAACAGTCAATAGCAAAGAATAACCATAAACTTATGGAGTGCCATAACGAATAAAGAAATATTTACTCCTCCCTCTCGCTCTTGGTTCCAGCCTGGTGACTGTTCGTTCGGACAGCGTGGGAGGTCGTCCGCGCGGTGCCTCGAGGCCACC
The DNA here is from genome assembly GCF_019320115.1 of Miscanthus floridulus. Lineage (NCBI taxonomy): Eukaryota > Viridiplantae > Streptophyta > Magnoliopsida > Poales > Poaceae > Miscanthus > Miscanthus floridulus. Next base: position 77,645,550 of record NC_089598.1, read on the forward strand.
ATATCCTAGACGTCCCCATGCCCTAGAGAGGCCATCGTCCTTGGCATCCGCGCGCCCAGCGAGGCCGTCGCCGGCAAGGTCGCCATCCTGGGCGTGAAGGTGCAGAGGACGAGCCGAGGCGCGCGGCTACAAGAGCGGGGGAGGAACGACTATTTAAGGGATTGAAGTTGCTCTAAGTGTACTTTTTAGAACCCTCATATGGAGACTATTTTCTTGAAAACCCATTTTATCTCTTCTCATCTACCAACACATGCAAAATAAATGAAATCATCCCATTTATGAACCAAAAGCGCCCTTACATAGGACGTGAACATCCCAATACACTCATCTTTTTTTTCTTGCGTCGTATTAGGTTTGTCCTAAATAAAAAATTTATATCTTTAACCATCAATTTCAAAATAAAAATTGTATAGACTCATGGCATAAGATTTATAGTTTTAGATGATTCACTATAAGAAATACCGTCATAATATAATTTATATGTTGTCATTATAAGAAAATTTTAAAATAGATGAACAAAGATAGGAATGTTTGATTTAGAACAAAGCCAACATGATATGTACTCTGAGAAAGAACGGAGGAATAGCCAGGATCTAAGTGTATGATGATGCCATGATCAATCAGATTTGTGGTAGCAAATTCAGGATTACGATCCTGCAATGATTGTGCCGTCTGTGAACAAAATATAATAGTCAACTTATTAGGCTTTGTCTGGGTCTATAGACTGTTTCCAATGCAGAATGCCGCCACTAAATGCAATAATGCCATGTTTAGTTTCCACCAAACTCTCAACTTTGGCACTATGAAAAAGAAGATTCTCCATCATATCAAACTTATGGTACATGTATGGAGTACTAAATGTAGATGAAATCAAAAATTAATTGCACAGTTTGGTTGAACTTTGCAAGACGAATCTTTTGAGTCTAATTAGTCAATGTTTGGACAATAATTCATAAATACAAACGAACTGCTACAGTGTTTGCCGTCACGTCAAACACCGTGCAAATACCGATTCCGGCGCCAACTAAACGTGGCCTAAGATGTTTATTGTTGCTGTGCATTCCAATTTTGTCGCTTACTACCTTGTCTCAGTGGTATTTCAACATGTGCTTACCTAGCGGCCTAGCCTAGTAGTAGTATTTTAACATGCGCTACAGTGCCCAGACGTAGGATACTCAGGATAGGATGTGTAAGCCCTTGTTTAGTTCGCGAAATTTGGATTTTGGGACTACTGTAGCACATTCGTTTTTATTTGGCAAATAGTATCCAAACATTGACTAATTAGACTTAAAACGTTCGTCTCGCAATTTCCCACCAAACTGTGTAATTAGTTTTTCTTTTCGTCTACATTTAATGCTCTATGCACGGGCCGCAAACATTCGATGTGACAAGTACTGTAGCAACTTTTTGGATTTTGGGGTCCAACTAAACAAGGCCTAAAGGGGTGTTTGGTTCTTTAGTCGCTCCTAAAATTTATGTCACATCGAATATTTATATATTAATAAAGAGCATTAAATATAGATTAATTATAAAAACCAATTACATAGATGGAGGCTAATTTACGAGACAATTTTTTAAGCCTAATGAAGCTATCATTAGCATATGTTTACTGTAGCACCACGTTGTCAAATAATAGACTAATTAGGCTTAAAAGATTCGTCTCGTAAATTAGTCGCAAGTTATGTAATTAGTTTCGTAATTAGTCTATATTTAATATTCCATATATGTGTCAAACATTCAATGTGACAGGAATTTTAGGCGTCTTGTAGAAACCAAACAGCCCCTAACACATTTGATAGGACTTGTATTTCAAAACTGATATCAAAGAAAAGGTAAGCACAATGGATCGGTTCAACAGTTCCAACGTGTTTTTCAGTAGTGATAGTGGGTGCGAAATATTGTTATCTTAGGTGTAGCTAGGATAACATTAATGTTAAACATTTGTGGCGTAATTTGCATATAATATATGTATCTTAGACCAACAGAATTGTACTCCCTCTGTCTAGGAAAGAATCCAACTACGTACGAGTTGCGTGCCAGCAAAAGTAGTCCACGTTTGACCAAATTTTTAGTGAATACTATTCACATTTATGACTCTAAATTAATTTATTATGAAAATACATTTCGTAATTAATCTAATTGTATTTATTTGATATCATAAATATTAATATTTTTTATCTATAATTAATCAAACTTAAGATTCTAAAACGTGACACCGTGCTAGAATTGTATTTTTCGTGGACGGAGGGAGTATACTCCATTATCTTATATTGTTGACAACACGCATATATTCCACTATCCATTTTACCACACGATGTTCTAAAACAAAAGCCTATGTGAATACACTCACTGTAGACAAAATGGTGTACATATATTCACTTGTACATGGACTTCTTTTTTATGAATTATAGACATAGGTCGACAGCCCACATCATCTATCACAACGCCGTTAAAGTTTAGAATAAATTTAGAAGAAATATGAACACCTGCATCCACCGTACATATGAGTATGGACTTCGGAAGTACTCCTATGTGAAATCGAAAAAGGAATGGGTAATGGGTTCCTTTCTCTGGAACAGTGGAATGTTCAGCACTGGGATGGTGTGGACAGATTGGGGTCAGCAAATCTAGAGGGTAGATATCTGGCAGTAATTATGGGTTCACGATGCAGCAAAGAGTAACCTGCAGGTTTTTCACGGGTTTTCTTACAGCTCAGCTCATGCGTGCATTCACAGCAATCCTAGCTACTGTTATTAGCTACAAATGTAATCATTCGCATCAACACCAGCTTTGCCTTCCGTACTTTCATATAAGCTTCCACGTGCATAAGCACGTGCTAGTAAATTTGAAGTTGATGGCTTTGAAAAATACACGACGTCTAAGCATTGCCGCGCCACATCATAGTTTACGCCTTGTTTAAATGCGTATGTATTTATCTCAATCCACATATGTTAAAGTAGATTGAAGTTGAATTAATCTAAATTCTATTCAATTTCACTCCAATATATATGGATTGAGGTGGATACATATGCATTCAAACAAAGCCTTAGATGGATATATTTATGGCTAGTTTGGTAGAACTTTTCTTTCTGATTCTTAAACTTCACTTCTTGATTCTTTGATGGATTGGTTCTAGTGTACAGCAGGGCGAGAAGTAGGTGAGAATAATTTTAGAGTGATTTTAGAGGTGATTGAACGGGAAGCTAGAGAGGGGGGGGGGGGGGGGGGGTGTTAGATTCGAGCTCCTAGTGTAAATAGGCAAGTGTTTCTTGTCAGCTTCTCCCTAGAATTCAGTTATGTTGTAACTATTTGATAGGGTTTCACAGAGAATCCATTAAGATAGAGTTGAGTTATACACATTAACTTTGATTTTGTTCCACCTGTCATTAACGTTTATTTATTATCAAACCATATCTAAGATGTGGCGAATAAATTAATAGTCACACATTAGATAAAGTTTAGAAAATGAGTGTAAAAATGTGACAATGTGTGACCATCTCATACAAACACACCTCTAATGAGTGCATCCGATGGATGTGTGTTGTTTGTACTCACTAGGTGAGTGTCCGTGCGTTGCAACGGAAACAACAAATAATCTAATGTAATAAGAAAAACATGAAAAATATGATATCAACATGCAGTTTTTCAAAATGTAACTTTTGCACGTGCCCAGCTAGGGAAAAAGATAGCTATGTTTGCACAATTCATTCCCCTGGTAATTGTGCAGCTTCTCAAATTTTCATGAAAAATGCATAATTGTCATGAAGCTTGACTTCTTATTAATTTCTCTTTAATTACTGTCTCCATAATTTTTTGTGCAGAGATGGATCGAGAGTGGATGGAAATGTCACGAACGGACAAGCGGTACATGCTTGGCGTCGACAAGTTTCTCACCGATACCAAAGCCATGCTGGGAATGGGAACCATGTCTTCTGTCCATGCAAAGATTGCATGAATTAAAGGAAATGGGATCAAACTAAGTCTATAAGATCATAGTTGATTACTAGGGGGTTCATGCCAAACTATACGATATGGACTATGCATGGCGAGGTTGGTGTGAATGTTCTACTAGAAAACCATGATGATGTGGCCATGCCTGACGTAGCCCTCCACGATGCTGACGAGGAATCCGGTGTCAACACGAAACCTATGACCACAGTTAATGATATGTTTAGGAACACGCTAGCTGACGACACCGATAATAACGATGGCATTTCTCAGCTCGTACGTAATGTAGAGAGCGAGTGTCTTAGTGAAAGACAGCTGAGAAAGTTAGAGAAAATAAGACAAGATGACAAAACACCATTGTATAAGGATTATCCAATGAGTAAACTGGAAGCCGACATTATGCTGTTAGAGTTCAAATCGACAAACGGTTTGAGCGATAAAGGTTTTGATCAGTTGTTAGGTATAATAAGGAAAATGCTCCTAGAAAAAATGAGTTGCTAGAAAAGACATGCCTGACCAAGCAAATGATCTGCCCCATCGGCCTCAAGATTGAAAAAAAATCCACACGTGTTCCAATGATTGCATATTGTACCGTGGAGACGAATACAGAGACTTGGATGTGTGCCCCAAGTGTGAAGCTCCACGGTATAAGGAAGGTCCGTTAGATGAGGGTACCAAGACCAGAGGAGGTCCATGAAGGTCGTTTGGTATTTCCCTATATCTCCCGGGGTGCATAGGTTGTTTACATGTGCAAAGTCAGCCAAGTTGTTGCGCTGGCATGGTGAAGAACGTAAGAAAGATACAATGATAAGGCACCCCGTCGATGGAAAGGACTGGAGGATTGTCAATACTATGTTCTATAAGAACATCGGTGGAGAGGTAAGGCACCTTTGGTTTGGTTTGAGCATAGATGTGATGAATCCTTTCGATCAGGTTAGAAGCAATCATAGCACTTGGCCAGTGACGCTCTATATATACAACCTTCCACCTTGGCTCTTTATGAAGTGGACGTACATCCAGATACCACTACTGATCCAAGGGCCAAGATAACCTAGGAATGACATCGATGTGTTTCTAGAACCAGTGATTGATGAACTAGTGGAGATGTTTAAAAAAGGTATGAAAGATGTTTGGGATGAGTACAAAAAGGAACATGTCACAATCAAGGTAGTACTTATCGCTATAATCACTGACCTGTCAGGGTGAGGTTGCCTGTCAGAGAAGATAAAAGGCTATATTAGATGTGTCGAGTGCTTGGACGACACCGATGTGGTACATGTGCCAAATAACTCAAAGATAGTTTATATGGGACACTATAGATTCCTACATAAGGATCACCCTTACCATAGGAACAGAAAAGATTTTGACAGGACTATTGAGAAATGCTTACCTCCAAAATATCAAGATGCCCTACGATATTTCAAGAAGTCAACAAACTAGAAGTTGTCCTTGGGAAGGGGGACAATGCAGTAGCAGCGCCTGATGGGAGCGTATGGAAGAAAAAATAGGTTTTATGGAAACTACCTTACTGGCCAGTACTGAGTGTACGCCACTGTCTTGATCCCATGCACATTATTAAAAACGTGTGTGATAACACGCTTAACAGCTTGATGGATACCCGGGGGACATCGAAGGATTCACTAGCCACACGTATGGACATGCAACACCTGGGAATCAGGAAGGAGCTGCATCCCTTGGTGCTAGATGATGGCGAGTTCAAACTTCTAGTTGCGTCATGGACCTTGAAGAAGGAAGAAAAGCGTGCGCTTATTTCTTTCTTCAATGAACTCAAAGTCTTGATGGGCTACTGTGCGAACCTAAAGATGCTGGGAACATGAGAGAACTCAAGTTCAATTATGGTTGTATGAAGGCCCATGATTGTCATGTCATTATGACTCAGCTGCTCCCTGTTGCCCTACGTGGTATCCTCCCCCAAAAGGTCGGTGCCCCAATCATAAAGCTATGCTCATTCTTCAACGCGATCTTAAAAAAGGTCATTGATGTGTCCACGCTGGACCAGCTGCAGCGAGACATAGCTGAAACTCTCGTTAGACTAAGATGCATTTCTTGCCGACTTACTTTGATATCTCAGTGCATCTGCTTGTTCATCTTGTTGACCAAATTATTGCCCTTGGTCTAATGTACCTGCATCAGATGTTCCCTTTCAAAAGGTTGATGAAAGTTTTTAGGAGGTATGTTAGGAATAGATTCAGGCCAGAAGGGGCATGGTTGAAGGATGGTCAACGGAGGAGACCATTGAGTTATGCACATATTATTTGGACATCAATAGGGTCAGAGTTCTAGAATCTTGTCACAAAGGAAGACTAGGTGGCAAAGGAACGATCAAGGAGAAATCTATCACAGTAGACGACCCCGTTTCTTTCAGGCAGGCACAGTTCACTGTTCTCCAGCAAGCAGAGGATGTGATGCCAAACACTAACGAGCATAGGCATACACTGCAAACTTTGTATCCATGCAGGTTATAGGCTTAGCTAGATAAAAAACATATGGAAGAATTTATCAACTGGTTGCGATGCCGCTTGATTGGAACAATGTTGGGTAATCAATTGGATATCTTAGCCAAGGGACCTTCGAGTACATTGCTTAAGTACCAAGGGTATTGTTGATGGTAGTTAACAACCATTATAAACCGTCAATATAACATGTATAAGGGCATAAATATAATCACCAATGAAGGTTTAGGGGTTTAAACTAACAAATTCCACGAGTTTTGGTGAATCTGTATTTTCTGTAGGGTTTATTCCAAAAACCATCAAGGTGGACCTACATGTCAGATTTAATTACGCTTATTCATAATGAAACAGACACCAGAAGACTCTAGAAGACTCGAGAGGACTCCACACCGAAGCAGAGGGCGAGACGCCGCCAGGTGGGCCAGCCAGCCCCACCTGTAAGCCGCCCAGCCTCTAGGGCCCACCTGTCAGCCCCTTGTTGCAATGTCGGTTCTCCACCACCTTCTAGGTTGCATCTACGTTGTCCTTTAAGTCGGTTTGATCCAAGGGCTCACGTTGGACGCTCTGGCCTATATATATCAGCCCATATCCCCCCTGAAGGCATAAGTCATTTGAGAATATAAAAACCCTAATCATCCTCAGAGCTCCACCATATTTTAGGGCATATCTAGTTAGGCTAGGTCTAGAGGGAGACAAGCAGGCTTCGCTTGGATTCCCAATCTTATCAAGAGTGTGGTTCGATATAATCTTTGTACCCCATCTCTTTTGTACCTCTATTACTTTTATATGCTAGTTACAATTGTTAAGATAATATTAGTATTCATCTTATTCATGTTATTTGTTGTAATGTTCATCGTCTACTTTGGTTATATGCTTAGTATAGCTAGTTTATCATTATATCAATGCATAAGTTCGTATAGCACTCGCTCTGCTGCGCACGGGGTGAGTGGTCGACATTGTGTAAGTGTGGTGCTTATACATTGTTTATCTACGGATACACCTTATATTATAGGTCATGTGGTAGATCACGGATGTGACACTTCCATTGAGTTCTTTGTAGTCCACTCCCCGAATATAGGCACATGTAGGGTCCAGTTACGAAGGAAGAACAAGCTCTGTTCTTAATCTTCCTTAGTAATATCCCTTATGCGTAGATATGAGGATGATCTTAGCAATGACTACTAGGTATAATTGCACTAATCAATGTATGCTTTGACTTTAGTTAGGAATGACTTAGGAATTATTCCTCTAATATTCTACCTGACCATGCTAATGCCATAGAAAGAAGTACTCTGAGTGATTTATCATTCTTATTGATCAATACTTATTATATATCTTATTCTATGACTTACCCCTATTATGAGTAGAACATGGGTTATGGTTTATTTCTCCTTCAATAGTATAAGTTATCAATACATGTCCATGCTAGACCTTCCCTGTGGTAAAAATATAAATAACGATACCTATAATACTCTCGGGTAAAGTGCTACAATGGTATATTATATGTGCGCTTGTAGATCCTTTTTAATCATATATTTATATATTCTTTATAGTCACATAAAGTGATAAAGAACTACTTAGTATTATTCTAGTAGTAATATTGTGTAGTACCAACAAGCATCTCTAGCATCGTCACTAGGGATGACAACCTAGTAAAATAATGTTATGAGATATATGTTTATAATAGGTGGCTACTTAAGACAAGTGACACGTTAATAAATACCAACAGGTATGAGATCAATGGATTTATATTTTACACAAAAAAGCAAGATAGAAAGAGCACATACAAAAAATGTGGTGTTTGTTTCGATGCTCACAACGAAAATGGCAACGTGTAGTAGACGTACTATGGTTTCATTGGGGAGATATGGGAGCTAGACTATGGTCAATTGAAGGCAACTCTTTTTCGCTGCCAGTGGGTCCGGTTAGAGGAAATCACCATTGATAGAGAAGGGTTCACTACCATTGATCTCACCAAGACCACATATAGAGACAACTCCTTCGTCCTTGCAAAAGATGTTATGCAAATCTTCTATGCAGGGAATAATAATAGAAAAGGAAAGCTAAAAGTAGTCCTAGAAGGAAAAAGAAAGATTATCAGTGTCGATGGAGTGATGGACGAAGAAGACTATAGGGGCTATCAGGAAATGTCTCCATTTGGGGCGAATGTAACCCTACCTATACTTGAAGATGGTGACGAACCTGCTTACGTCCGACATGATCATGATGAGGCCCTCATTATTGGACCCACTATAAATAGTTAGATTATTATTAACTATGTAATCATTATTCAGACGTTGTATCAGTAATTCACACTGAATATCTAATTTATATTTTGTACACATCTCTATAATTAAATTATTGACTATGTAATCAAATATTGAGATGAAGTTCACAAACACTATTATTTGATAAGTATAGACCATTAATTAATTATCATAGAATTAAATAATCAAGACACAAACTTTTGTCTTATTTTACAATAAGTTAACTGTATTTACAAACAATAAACGAATAAAAGAAAAAACAAAACCAATTCTAACGAAATCACTACTCTAGAGCAGTGGTTAAGGCACCAGACTCTAACCTTGAGTCTCGAGTTCAAACCCTAGGCCGGCCAAATTTTAGATTTCTTTAGAATTAATTAACTCTACGTTCAGAGAATAAAAGAAAAAAATAAAATGAATCCTAACAAAATCACTACTCTTGCGCAACGGTTAAGGCACCAAACTCCCAACCCCGAGCCCCTAGGTTCAAATCCCAGGTGGTACAAATTTTTAGATTTTTTTAGAATTAAGTAACTCTCAGTTCAGAGAATCGGCCTGTTCGCTTGTTGGTTTCAGCCAGCCCAAATCAGCCAGCCAACAGTGTTTTTCTCTCACAATAAACCAGCACCAGCTAGTCCAAACCAGCCCAGAAACCAACCAGCGAACAGGCCGAATAAAAGAAAAAAAACAATCCTAAAGTAATCCCAATCCTAGCACAACGGTTAAGGCACTAAACTATATACCCTGAGACCCTGGTTCGAATCCTAGTTAGAGGACAATTTTTTAATTTTAGAATTAGTTAACTTTCTGTCCAGAGAATAAAAAGAAAAAACTACTCCTAGAGGCGGGAAGTATTTTTCATTTATTAAAAAGGTTGCGTTCGAATCGTAGGAGCGGGAAATATTATTTTTTTTTAAAAAGGTTGCAACAGAATCCTAGGCACCGGACAATTTTTTAAAAAAGCTACGACGGTAGGCAACCCAGCTGCAGCGTGGCAACGTGCCAGGGCCGATCACTGTCAGTTTTGGTTTAAAAACCAACAATGATACAAGCCATCACCGCCGGTTGCCAAAACCGGCACAGATGTCCACCTTCACTGTCGATTTTTGAACCAAAATGATAGTGATCTAAAGATGCTCCTCATGGGCCAGTAGTGCTCCCGCTGAACACCATAGCAAGAGCACTGCTTCCATTTACCCCGACAACTTTACTTAAAAGAAACCTACCAGGATTGCTAGCCCCTATAAAATAGCCCTCGGTCGGGAGCCTCTCAACGGCCAAGTCTAGGTGCTATTTAACTTGCCACCATCTTGCTGCTTATTTCTCACTTTGTGTTTTCTTAGCTAGTATACACATCTATGGCCTCTCTGTGGGAGAAAGCCCTCCACATACAAATTTCAATAAGCGTGGTCATTCACGAGGATGGTGCACACAAAAGGTGCTAGAAGAATGTTTCTGAAGATAGAGCAACGCCAAAGCTTGGGGACACCGCGAGGTTGATAGTCATCCTATGCGGTGTGCTCTAGCCTATCTATCCAGAGCAACGTGGGTTCATCGGTGCTCGACAAAAGTCCCGTGTGCTCTGGACTGTCTGTCTAGAGAGGCATGGGTTCAACAACCTCTCTGTTCGTCTCCCGAAGGCATAGCTCGTCAACCATCTCTAGCATTCTCTAGCGGCTATTTGACCCTACTTGGGTGCTAGAAGAATGATTCTAAGATGATTATCTTATAATGTGTTTGTACACTTCGATTGTAACATTAACCTAGAGGGAAATAGGTTTTTGTTATCGTATATTTAATTTTAGTGTCAGGTCTTTGTTATCATATATGTAATTTTATTCTAAGATTTCTGTTATTTTATATTGTAATTTTTAGCCAGTATATATATATCGATGTTTGTCTTTTCCAATGGCAATGCATGTATGGATATTTTACATATATATTGTGCCCTAATAATTCATTATCTAGCATTTTTAGTGTGGACGACGGTGTTTTTGTACCCATATGAAATTCTGCAATTGATACAATTTTTTGGACATTATTTAAGCATTAAATAAAGATCATAGGATTAATATTTTTTTCATAAATAATGACCTTTATTGCAACATGCATGCATGGAAGTACGTGGTGTCTGGCACATCACTATCGGTTTTCATACAAAATCGATAGTGATAGTGTCACATCACTGTCGGTTTCATTATAAAACTGGCAGTGATGTACACCATCAGTGTCGGTTTTATTTTAAAACTGACAGTGATGTGTCTGCCCTTTATAAAAAGGAACCACTAGGAACATACACACACGCACACTCCACTCTTATTTCTTAGTTTCACATACTCTCACTTCTCACTCTTTTCACTCTACGTGATTTGGTCATGGCTCCTGGATATTTTATTACAGGGGTATTATATATATGTTCTCCTCTTCCATATTCTAGCTATGTATATATGCATCGATCTTTATTTATTTAGTTTGCGATATTTTACTTAGCATATTTTATATAATGCAATATATATTTCTATTCATATTTCTTGAATTTATTAGGTATAATGCAATATATATATTCCCCTGTTCCATATTCTAGCTATGTATATGCATCGATCTATATTTATTTAGTTTGTGATATTTTACTTGGCATATTTTATATAATGCAATATATGTTTCTATTCATATTTCTTGAATTTTTTTAGGTATAATGAAATATATATGTTCTCGTCTTCCATATTCTCGCTACGTATATGCATCAATATATATGTATTTAGTTTGTGACATTTTACTTGGCACACATTTTATATAATAAAATATATATTTATAGTCATATTTCTTGAATTTTGTTATGTGGGATGAATGGACCTCTCCCACCACAAGAACCAGGTTTTCACCTTGGTGATGATCTATTCGATCCTGATGTGGCCATTCCAAACCACCCTATTTCAGCTATCGTATGAAATATTTTCAAAATATTATTTTTGGATGCTAATTAATTAATAATTGTAGTGAAATATTTTCCAAAATATTATTTTTAGATGCTAATTAATTAATAATTATAGTTTAATTTCCATAATAAGTGTTCTTTCATAATATGTATGGACTCATTCAAACAATATCATCATTTTTGCATATATCATAGATGATAGCCCCGGTAGAGTGGCTGCAAGCAACACTTAGCTTGCTCATGGTGTCGGACATCGTTGAGAAAACGATATCTGCTGACAATGGTTAAACTTGGACATGTGACCTAAGCTTCTACATCCCTTCGAGGCTACCATCAGGGCATCAGGAATTTATCCGACGGACGGGATCACGAATGCCGAGCAGGACAAGCGCCTAGTTCTCTACCGTGCACAACTATTTGGAGGCACTTCAGCACATTTGCTATGAGGTGCCCAATTTCTCGCACTTCGAGATAGCAGCTTTGCGTGCTGGTGATGTTCCCGTTCCGCAAGTAAGCGAATATTGGGCAAGCTACAACCATATGGATGTGATAAAGTCGATGTCACTGATACCTGAGTCATGGTTATTTATTGTTATTATTGTAATAATGATCTCTCATTTTTTGTTTTATCTGCTTGTAGGTTTTGCTCCATGATAGTACCTATGCAGCATTGGGGTTGTCGGCCATTTTAGACCTAGTTACGAAGAGACTCGGGTACGACTAGAAGTACTGTACTAGGAACCTCGGCCATCACACTACTGTAAGGACGCTAGTTCTGTATAAGATTTACTAACAGGGCCAATGGTCATTCAGTAGATTATATCTATGGATGACCATGTCATCGATCTTTTGAGACATGAGAGAGTGCAATCATACAAGCATTGGCCTTTATCGATAGCTATGGTTACAAAATCCGTGACATCAGTTACCATGCTTGGATGTAAACGTATGGTGTTGTGCATCCACTCCCTCATTTGTGTTTGTCATGTAATTCATGTACTGTGCAACAAGAACTCCAAATTCCGGTGTCATATTGGTCTCAAACTTTTTCTAGGCTTGCATGTGCCACGGGTGAATGGGAAACCAAGTCTGGGATTTTTTCTGAGATAGTTTGGTACTTTCTCTAGTTTACTTGAATTTCCGCGCAACATCACCGATAAATTAGAGGTTGAATAGAGCCTACCCCAGAAATGATCCAGAATGGTGCCAAACTTTTTCACTGGGTCTTATGTGCCCTAGGGACCAATGTTTTGTTGAGATGGATGCAAAATTATAGTGTGTCCAACATGTAATTGGGTCACTTTTGTCCCGTGTAGCACAAAGAAAAATATAATAATAAAGAAAATGATCAGAAAAACCTAAGATCGGGTGTGGAACCATAATTTGGGTGTACATGCTTGCAAAAAAATTTCAAACCATTTGGAGCTAGGCGGTACATGCCTGCCTCACAAACATATAGAAGACGTCTTATGTTACAATGACTAAGCACCTAGGTTCCAAAGGTTTATGTGGTTCATATGCATTCTGGTGTTGTATTGGTCTCAAACTTTTTCCTAAGCTTGCACGTGCCACAGGTGAATGAAACACCAAGTTTGTGATTTTTCTAAGATGGTTTGGTACTTTCTCCGGTTTAATTGAATTTCCGCACGACGTTACCGATTAATTAGAGGTTGAACTGAGTCTACCCCAAAATTATCTGGAATGGTGCCAAACCTTTTTCATTGGGTCTTATGTGCCCTAGGGACCAATTTTCTGTCGAGGTGGATGCAAAATTATAGTGTGGCCAACATGTAATTAGGCCTTTTTTTTGTTCTGTTTAGCAAAAGAAAATATAATAATAAATAAAATGATTAGAAAAACCTAAGATCTTGTGTGGGGCTATAATTTATGTGTACATGCTTATAAAAAAATTCAAGCCATTTGGACATAGGCGGTACATACCTGCTTCACGAACCTATAGAAGCCGTCTCATGTTGCAATGACTAAACACCTAGGTTTTCAAGGTTTCTATGGTTCATATGCATTTCGATGTCCTATTGGTCTCAAACTTTCTTCTAGGCTTACACGTGCCATGGGTGAATGAAACACCAAGTTTGAGTTTTTTTAGATGCTTTGGTACTTTCTCTGGTTTAATTGAATTTCCGCGTGACGTCATCGATTAATTAGAGGTTGAACTAAGCCTACCCAAAATGATCTGGAATGGTCCCAAACCTTTCCACAGGGTCTTATGTGCCCTAGGAACCAATTTTTTATTGAGGTGGATGCAAAATTATATTGTGTCCGACATGTAATTGGGTCTCTTTTGTCTCGTGTAGCACAAAGAAAAATATAATAATAAATATAATGATTAGAAAAAACCTAAGATCTTGTGTGGGACCATAATTTAGGTGTACATGCTTGCAAAAAAAAATCAAGCCATTTGGACATAGGCGGTACATACTTGCTTCACAAACTTATAGAAGCCGTCTCTTGTTGCAACGACTAAACACCTAGGTTCCCAAGGTTTATGTGGTTCATATGCATTTTGGTGTTGTATTAGTCTCAAACTTTTTCCCATGCTTGCACGTGCTACGGGTGAATAAAACACCAAGTTTGGGATTTTTTCTGACATGGTTTAGTACTTTCTCTGGTTTACTTGATTTTCCGCGCAACATCACCGATTAATTAGAGGTTGAACTGAGCCTACCCCCGAAATGATTCGGAATAGTGCTAAACTTTTTCACTAGGTTTTATGTGCCCTAGGGACCAATGTTTTATTGAGATGGATGCAAAATTATAGTGTGTGCAACATGTAATTAGGCCTCTTTTGTCCCATGTAGCACAAAAAATATAATAATAAAGAAAATGATCAGAAAAACCTAAGATCTTGTGTGGAACCATAATTTGGATGTACATGCTTGCAAAAAAATTTCAAACCATTTGGAGCTAGGCGGTACATGCCTGCCTCACAAACATATAGAAGTCGTCTTATGTTACAATGACTAAGCACCTAGGTTCCCAAGGTTTCTATGGTTCATATGCATTCCTGTGTCGTATTGGTCTCAAACTTTTTTCTAGGCTTGCACGTGCCACAGGTGAATGAAACACCAAGGTTGGGATTTTTCTGAGATGGTTTGGTACTTTCTCCGGTTTAATTGAATTTCCACACGACGTCACCGATTAATTAGAGGTTGAACTGAGCCTACCCCAAAACGATCTGGAATGGTGCCAAACTTTTTTATAGAGTCTTATGTGCCCTAGGGGCTTATTTTCTGTCGAGGTGGATGCAAAATTATAGTGTGGCCAACATGTAATGAGGCATTTTTTGTTCTGTTTAGCACAAAGAAAAATATAATAATAAATAAAATGATCAGAAAAACCTAAGAACTTGTGTGGGGCCATAATTTAGGTGTACATGTTTGCAAAAAAATTCAAGCCATTTGGACATAGGCGGTACATACCTGCTTCACGAACCTATAGAAGCCGTCTCATGTTATAATGACTAAACACCTAGGTTTTCAAGATTTCTATGGTTCATATGCATTCCAGTGTCGTGTTGGTCTCAAACTTTCTTCTAGTCTTACACGTGCCACGGGTGAATAAAACACCAAGTTTGTGATTTTTTTGAGATAGTTTGATACTTTCTACGGTTCAATTGAATTTTCGCGCGACATCACCAATTAATTAGAGGTTGAACTGAGTCTACCCAAAATGATCCAGAATGGTGCAAAACTTTTCCACAAAGTCTTATGTGCCCTAAGGACTAATTTTTTATCGAGGTGGATGCAAAATTATAGTGTGTCCAACATGTAATTGGGTCTCTTTTATCCCTTGTAGCACAAAGAAAAATATAATAATAAATAAAATGATTAGAAAAACCTAAGATTTTGTGTGGGACCATAATTTGGGTGTACATACTTCCAAAAAAAATTTCAAGCCATTTGGACAAAGGCGGTACATACCTGCTTCACAAACTTATAGAAGCCGTCTGATGTTGTAATGACTGAACACCTAGGTTCCTAAGGTTTCTGTGGTTTATATTCATTTCGGTGTTGTATTGGTCTCAAACTTTTTCCTAGGCTTGCACGTGCAACGGGTGAATAAAACACCAAGTTTGGGATTTTTCCTAGATGGTTTGGTACTTTCTTCGGTTTAATTAAATTTCCACGCGACGTCACCGATTAATTAGAGATTGAACTGAGCCTACCCCTGCCAAACTTTTCCACGGGGTCTTCTGTGCCCTGGGGACCACTTTTTTATGGAGGTGGGTGAAAAATTATAGCGTGGCCAACATGTAATTGGGCCTCTTTTGTCCCATGTAGCACAAAGAAAAATATAATAATAAATAAAATGATCAGAAAAACCAAAAATCTTATGTGGGGCAATAATTTGGATGTACATGCTTGCCAAAAAAATTCAACACATTTGGACATAGGCGGTACATACCTGCTTCACAAACCTATAGAAGCCATCTAATTTTACTTTGACTAAACACCTAGGTTCTCAAGGTTTCTATGGTTCATATGCATTCTGGTGTCATATTGGTCTCAAACTTTTTTCCATGCATGCACGTGCCACTGGTGAATGAAACATGAAGTTTGGAATTTTTCTGAGATGGTTTGATAGTTTCTCTGGTTTAATTGAATTTCCACGTGACATCACCTATTAATCAGAGGTTGAACTGAGCCTACCCCCGAAACGATCTAGAATGGTGCTAAACTTTTCCATAGGGTCTTCAGTGCCCTAGGGATTAATTTTTTGTCAAGGTGGATGCCAAATTATAGTGCGGTCAACATGTAATTGGTCTTCTTTTGTCCCATGTAGCACAAAGAAAAATATAATAATAAATAAAATGATCAAAAAAACCTAAGGTATTGTGTGGGGCCATAATTTAGGTGTACATGCTTGACAACGAAATTTCAAGACATTTGGAGGTACATATCTGCTTCACAAACCTATAGAAGTCGTCTCATATTACAATGACTAAACACCTAGGTTCCCAATATTTCTATGGTTTATATGCATTCTGGTGTCGTATTGGTCTCAAACTTTTTCCTAGACTTGCATGTGCCACGGGTGAATGAAACATCAAGTTTGGGATTTTTTTGAGATGTTTAGATACTTTCTCTGGTTTAATTGAATTTCCACGCGACATCACCGATTAATTAGAGGTTGAACTGAGCCTACTCCCGAAATGATCCGGAATGGTGCCAAACTTCTCCACAGGGTCTTGCGCCCTAGGGACCAATTTTTGTTGAGGTGGATACAAAATTATACTGTGGCCAACATGTAATTAGGCCTTTTTTGTCCCATTTAGCATAAAGAAAAATACAATAATAAATAAAATGATCAGAAAAACCTAAGATGTTGTGTGGGGCCATAATTTGGGTGCACATGCTTGCCAAAAAAATTTCAAGACATTTGGACATAGGTGGAATAGGAATGTAAATGCGTGAATTTATTTAGTTTAAAATTTTTTATATATAATCAGTGATGGGCAGAAACCGACAATGATGGTAACTATCACTGTCGGTTTTCCTGTCAGTTTTCCTGATGGTTTTCAAAATAAAACCGACAGTGATAACGATACTAAAAAAATCTAAAAAATTGTGGCCAACCTTGGGTTCGAGCCTGAGTCACAGGATCGAGAGCAGCGTGTCTTAACCGCTGTGTTATGATAATAGTTGTGCTAGGTTTAGTATTATATTTTCTTTTATTTAGCTATAGCGTACTTTGTTTATATATTAAAATATAAACCAAAACTAAAAAATTTAGCCAGCCTGGGGTTTGAACCCAGGTCTCGGGCTCCAAAGTGTATAGCCTTAACCGCTATGCTAGGATAATAATTGCATTAGAATTAGTTTTTATTTGCTTTTATTTAGTTATAGTATAGTTAGGTGATTGAAAAATAAATAAAAAAGTTTGGCTCGCCTAAGCTACACAGGGTTCAAACCCAGGCCTTAGGGTACAGAGTGGGGTGCCTTAACCACTGTGCTAGTTGTACGAGTTCATAAGGAACTCGAAACTAAAACTACATAATGGCTATGCGAAACCGACTGCGGTAGCTCATCACTACCGATTCTAGGCTACTACTGGCAGTGATGAGGCATCGTCACTGTCGGTTTGGCTTGGCCACTAACACTGATATGCCATCGATATATAACCAGAGCACGCGCTGGCAAAATATTTTGCCCTCTTTCGAACACCCGTGCCACTCTATTCGTCCATGTCAGCAAAGCACCGTCTCCACCTGTGCCATCATCCGCTACCCTCACGCCCTCCTCTTCATGCCAGTGGCTGTGCTTCTCTGTGTGCCCTGCCCCAGTGAGGAAGCCACCCGGCGCCGTCCCCTACCCCGCTTGCCTCCACGTTGCGGTCCTCCACACCCCATGGTCCACCACACCGCGTTGCTGAACACCGTGGGCCTCAACACCCGTGGTCCTCCACGGCTGAAAGGTCCTAATGGCTAGAGTGGGTGAATAGCCTATTAAAAATTTCTACAACAACACTTAACAAACCGATTAGACAATTATGAGGCGAAGCAAGTGTTGCGCTAGCCTACTAAAATAAAAAGCCACCTACCATAATTCTAGTTTATATAGTTTCTATCCATACAATAGCTATGACACTACACTAAGTTAGTGTGCTCTCAGAAGCTAACTAAAGAGCCACACTAACCAAACTAACAAGCTCTCACAACTAGCTACACTAAAGAGCTTGATAACTAGTTTGTGGTAATGTAATGAGAGTGAGCAAGAAGGTTATACCGCCATGTCGAGGAAGGAGCCAATCAATCACAAGAATGAATAACAATGAAGACCAATCACCTCAAAATCAAATGAGGAACACAATGATTTTTTACCGAGGTTCACTTGCTTGCTGGCAAGCTAGTCCTCGTTGTGGCGATTCATTCACTTGGAGGTTCACGAGCCAATTGGCATCACACGCCAAACCCTCAAGGTGGATGCCACACAACCAACACAAGATGAGGATCACACAAGCCACAAGCAATCCACTAGAGTACCTTTTGGCTCTCCATCGGGGAAGGTCAAGAACCCCTCACAATCACCATGATCGGAGTTGAAACAATCACCACTCTCCGCTCGACGATCCTCGCTGCTTCAAGCCATCTAGGTGGCGGCAACCACCAAGAGTAACAAGCGAATCCCACAGCAAAACACGAACACCAAGTGCCTCTAGATGTAAACACTCAAGCAACGCACTTGGATTCTCTCCCAATCTCACAAAGATGATGAATCAATGATGAAGATGAGTGGGAGGGCTTTGGCTAAGCTCATAAGGTTGCTATGTCAATGCAAATGGCCAACAGAGTGAGCTTCAACCGGCCATGGGGTTTAAATAGAGAGCCCCCATGAATAGAGCCGTTGTACCCCTTCACTGGGCACAACATGGGGTGATCGGATGCTCCAGTCATATCGACCGGACGCTGGACCTCAGCGTTCGATCACGCGATGCGTGCCACATGTCCCCTCTCTTCAAATGTTGATCGCCCAATCTCAATGGTCAAGAGACGACCGGACACAGCAGCTCAAAGTGACCGGACGCTGAACTCCAGCGTCTGGTCGTTTCCTGTAAGCATCTAGAGACGACTTTTCACGACTGGACGTGTCCGATCAAGCTCGACCGAACACACCCAGCATCTAGTCACTCGGCGACTCCTCTGTCCACTGCCACATCAGCAGGACCGGACGCACCCTATTAGTGTTTGGTCACTGAGTGACCCAGCATCCGGTCAGAGACCGACATTGCGCGCCCTCTGCTGCCACTGACCGGACATGCCAGTCCAACCGAGACCAGCGTCCGGTCACTTACAGTTACCTCCATCTTTTCTATCTAGGGTGCTAGTGGCACCATCGGACTATCCACACTCTATGGGCGGACACTCCGCCGGTGAAGTTCCTAACCCTGGCTCAAATGTGCCAACCACCAAGTGTGTCACCTTGTGCACATGTGTTAGCATATTTTCACAAACATTTTCAAGGGTGTTAGCACTCTACTAGATCCTAAATGCATATGCAATGAGTTAGAGCATCTAGTGGCACTTTGATAACCGCATTTCGATACGAGTTTCACCCCTCTTAATAGTACGACTATCAAACCTAAATGTGATCACACTCTCTAAGTATCTTGATCACCAAAACAAAATAGCTCCTACCATTTATACCTTTGCCTTGAGCCTTTTGTTTTTCTCTTTCTTCTTTTCAAGTCCAAGCGCTTGATCATCACCATGGCATCACCATCATCATGTCATGGTCTTCATTTGCTTCATCACTTGGAATGTGCTACCTATCTCATGATCACTTGATAAACTAGGTTAGCACTTAGGGTTTCATCAATTCACCAAAACCAAACTAGAGCTTTCAATCTCCCCCTTTTTGGTAATTGATGACAACCCTTTCACAAAGATGTGAATTAAAATTCAATTGAATCCATGTTGCTTGCCCAAGCATTTTTACCATTTGTAAAAGGATATGGACAAGTTTCATGAACCCCAAATGGTAGCAATTGGTCCCCATACATATGTGCTAAGAGTTTGGATTGTAGCTTGCACATATGCTTAGATAGGAAATATAGGAGACAATGTCTACCAAATGATGCTAAGGTATAAAAGATGGACCTTTGAAGCGTGATACCAATCAGAGTGCACCATTATACCATCCTTAGCACCATGGTTAGCTCAATACCACTTGGAAACACTTGGAAATGAAATCACTAGATAGACTTATGCATGCTAGATTTCCATTTCATCATTCAAACCTACAACTAGCATACACCACACAAGCATGGATATTGAAATTTAAAACTTGTGCCATGCAAGCAAACATATGAAATGCACATTCAAATGCACCATACAAGTTCATGAGCTTGCTCCCCCTACTTGTGTGCTCAAAATTTTAATCGGTCCATTTCCTTTGTCATATCTCTCTCCCTATGTCAAATACTTCCCCTTATGTCAAGTTTTCCACTTTGTTGTCTTTCATTATATTAGTACACTAATATCTTTGTTTTTCTCCCCATGTACTAATATCACTAATATCTTTGTTTTTCTCCCTCTTTGTCATCAATGACCACATAGGCTTAAAGTATAGATAGGTTAGGATTATCAATGTCAATCAATGGGGTGAGGATCATTTTCCCAAATTTCATCCAAGGACAAGCTTCTTCACACCTCCAAATAAGGGTTATCTTGTACCATGTTGAGTTAAACACTTAGATCTCATTTTCTAGATCAAACACTAGGTTTACAAGCCCACAAACATGTCATATGCTACCACTAGATCAAAATAAGCATAGAAGCAATAGTGGTACCATACAATTATCAAATTCATTTGATTTTCATGAATGAGCCTATTAAATGTGAAAGATGTCTAGATGCACTAAACAAGTCCTTAGCAAGGATGTATGCCATGCTTATCAACTTTTACCTTAGATTACTCGAAGGAGAGGCATGTGATATAAGTGGGGATGCATCAACACATATTTGAGAAATCCAATATGTTCAACTCATTCCTTAGCTTGCAAAACCTTTTCTCGTCCAATGGCTTGGTGAATATATCGATAAGTTGGTCTTCGGTGCCTACACTCTCAATGCAAATGTCCCCCTTTTGTTGGTGATCTCTTATGAAATGATGGTGGACATCAATGTGCTTTGTTCTTGCATGTTGACCCAGATTGTTGGTCAACTTGATTGCACTCTCATTGTCATGTAGCAATGGCACCTTCTTGAACTTGATTCCAAAGTCACTCAAAGTGGCCTTCATCCAAAGTATTTGTGCACAACAACTACAGACGGATATGTATTCGGCTTCAGCGATTGATAATGCAACACTATTTTGCTTTTTTGATGACCATGAAACAAGTGATCTTCCCAACAATTGACATGTGCCCGAGGTGCACTTCCTTTCAGCCTTGCATCCCACATAATCCAAGTCGAAGTAACCAACTAGTTCAAACTTTGCTCCTTTGGGATACCACAAACCAACATTTTATGTATACTTCAAGTATCTCAATATTCTCTTAGTAGCCTTCAAATGACTTTCTCTTGGTGAGGCTTGAAATCTTGCACACATGCATACACTAAACATGACATCTAGCCTTAATGCGGTCACATAGAGTAGGCTTCCAATCATAGACCGATACAATTTTTGATCCACCATATTTCCACTTGCATCACTATCCAAGTTGCCATTAGTTCCCATTGGTGTGCTAATGGCCTTGCTATCACTCATGCCAAACTTCTTGATCATGTCCTTGATATACTTGCCTTGACTCACAAATGTACCATTCTTCAATTGCTTGATTTTAAGACCAAGGAGTAACTTAACTCTCCAGTCATGGACATCTCAAACTCATTAGCCATCATCTTTCCAAACTCATCACAAAAGTCTTGATTTATTGATCCAAATATGATGTCATCGACGTAGATTTGCAACACAAATAAATCTTTTCCAATCTTCTTGATGAAAAGAGTGGTGTCAACCTTGCCTATCATAAACCCTTTAGAGAGTAGGAAGTCCCTCAATCTCTCATACCATACTCTAGGTGCTTGCTTCAAGCCATACTATCGATGAAATATGGTCGGCAGTCTACCTAGGGGTATGCCCAAGGTAGTAGATTGTCGGCAGACAGATGCGCAAGCCACAAACAAGATGGTGACGCAAGATAGACACGAGGTTTATCTAGGTTCGGCCACCAAGAAGGCATAATACCTACATCCTGTGTCTGATTGTATTGCTATATGTCAATGAGAGATATTTTTTAGAGGGGTCCCCTTCCCGCCTTATATAGTTCGGGGGCAGGGTTATAGATCTGGAAACTAATCCTAGCTAGTTACAATTGCCATAGGTGGCCGGATAAGGATTCCTATTCTAACCGACCAGGGTCTTGCTTGATCGCCAAATCTGTCTTGACTCCTTGCGCAGGACTCCGAACAGGTTAGCCGGGCCGCGCGTCATCTTTTGGTGGACCGGACCCTCTGATCTGGGCCAGCCCAAGCCTAGCCGTAAGGGTATAGGGGTTAATACCCCCATAGCTAGTCCCCGAGCACCATGTATTATGCTGCGACA
Source organism: Miscanthus floridulus (assembly GCF_019320115.1). Lineage (NCBI taxonomy): Eukaryota > Viridiplantae > Streptophyta > Magnoliopsida > Poales > Poaceae > Miscanthus > Miscanthus floridulus. Next base: position 77,668,240 of record NC_089598.1, read on the forward strand.
CGCCGTTTGATCTCCTTCGACTAATGCAATCCATCTTCATGTCATTTGCAACTGATTGAAACATTGACCAATCAAATGCGCCAGCATTCTGATCAGTACAGAGAGCAGTAGACCACGATTATAGCCGAAAATCCTAGTTATCCGAAGAATGCATGGTGCTCTTAAAGAAAAAAGAAAAAGATTTCTTTCCTGATCAAGTGTGCCCACTTGTATTTCTAAAAAGAAATGTAAGTGACCCTTGTACAGTAGTTGTTATGGCCAACAGTCAGAGCGTAGGGGTCGATTAAATAAACACATTCACCGTAAGGTGAAGTGTGCCCACTTAGTCCCTGAGCCTGGTAGTAGGTGACGCAGGCACGTGGTGCCAGGGTCTAAAAAGAATTTCCATTCAAGTTGAAAATCCAATCATAATACAAGCGATACGAGATGCACCGGCAGGTGCATCGTACCGATGTAGTCCCTGAGCTTGCTGGAAGGCAAAGTATAAGCCTTGTAGCAAGGTCTAAATAAATGTCTCTCAACTGTATGCGAGCACAAATCACATGTAGCCGAGGAGAGCGGTCTCCGAGCAGTGGTCGGGACAGTTCCCGAGCACGATAGTAATCCTGACAACCAGTCAAAGCGTAGGGGTCGATTAAATAAACACATTCACCGCAAGGTGAAGTGTGCCCACTTAGTCCCCGAGCCTGGTAGTAGGTGATGCAGGCACATGGTGCCAGGGTCTAAATAAATTTCTCTCAACTGTATGTGAGTAAAAATCACATGTAGCCGAGGAGAGCAATCGCCGAGCATTCTTTGGAACAGTCCCCGAGCATGGTAGTGGTCGGGGCAGTCCCCGAGCACGGTAGTGGTCTGGGCAGTCCCCGAGCACGGTAGTGGTCTGGGCAGTCCCCGAGCATGGTAGTGGTCAGAGCAGTCCCCGAGCACGACAGTGGTCAAAACAGTCCCCGAGCACGTTAGTGGTCTGGACCATCCCTGAGCACAAGACATGCAGCGAAGAAACGAATACCGCTTGTACTATTATTTGGTGTATTTATTTATCTTCTTTCTCTGTCAAGTCCAATCTGACACGTCTGGTCAAAAAAGCAGACATGTATAGCACGTCATACTGCCTTCTTGTCCTTTCAAGCAAACAGTCACTTGGCACCTGCAAGGAGGTGCGTCAGTGTGGGCCCTCTCACACTAGGAATGAAGAGGCGCGTACACATTGTAACGAAGGGGCGCATATATTGGCATAGATCTTGAGGTTGTGAAAACAACCATCTGCGGCGCATGTGCACATCTCCCTAGAATCTCGGGCAGACGAAACAGCGGAACTCTTGGTTATTTATAATATAGAACTGGTAAGTTACTTTTTACCGATCCCCATTACCATTCGTCGTCGCAGCCTTCTTCTTCCTCTTGCCAAACCCTATACCTCCAAGATCATCACCAATCACCCCTCCACCGTATCCACCCCCTTAGCAAGGGCGGATTCATGGCGAAGAGAGACGCCCAGAAGAAAGCCGGAGTCATGGCGAAGGAGTGGTGGAAGTCAAGGAGCAACGAGCAGACCGTCGAAGACCTCGTCATCATGGGAGTACTCCACAACAAGGCACTCATAGGATGGCACACGCTAGAAGGAGAAGGCTACCCCGATCCACAACTAGGTGAGATTGTGGTTTTCGAGGATTTCTTCAAGCTGGGTTTTGGGGTTCCAGTGCACCCTTTCCATTAAGGGCTCTGTTTGTATTACGAGATTGGGATTTGCAATCTGCATCCCAACTCGATTCTTCTTGTCTCCACCTTCATCCATCTTTGCGAAGCATATGGTGGCTTCCAGCCCTATTTCGACCTCTTTCGCCATCTTTTCTGTCTGCGGAAGAAAGGAAGCGGCGGCTCGAAGATAGCCGGAGGTGTGTACCTCAATCTGCATGATGGGATGAAGGCCTAGTACTTGCACTGCCCTTTGAACACATCACTGGATGACTAGTACTAGAAGTGGTTCTACATCCACGAGGAGCCAAACACGATCACATTGTGCGACATGGGGTTCATTCTGGAGAAGAAGAACAGCTGGTCGGAGAAGCCCGAGCACTTGGAACAGATCTCAGAACTTCTTGGGATGATCCCATGGAAGAAACTGGACGGTCCGAGCATGGTCAGGAACTTCATCAGCCGAAGGATCTAGCCTTGCCAGAGGAGGGTACATCCTGGCTACGAGTACCAAGGCAGCGTAGACCCAACGAGGACCAGGCAAGAGGCGCTTGACAAGATAGAAGTCAAAGCTAGGATTGGAGAGCTATTCAACTTAGCTGATCCAAATTATGTCAGGTTCAGCGACATCGAGCACGCTTTCAAGCTGGCCTTACCTCCCCCAAAGGTAAATTATGCTGCCTTGTACCCGTAGTGTTATGTTGTAACAGAAACTTACTGTGTTATCACCTTTATGTTTCCTAGATTAATGGTCATGATAGAGCAACAGTGTTCGTGTCTCCACCCCCTGGTGTGGATTGGCCGCAAGTTGCTGGCCCAACCGCCCAGACCAGCGCCAGGATCGAAGACGTCGACTGGGCCGTACTCGGAGTTGGGGAGGAGGCAACAGCTAGGGCTGCTGGTAAGCAGCCGGCGGCCAGCAAGCGTCGTCAGGCCATCTTTACATTGTCAGATGATGAAACAGAGGATGCAGACATCTTTCGACTCGTCCCTCGAAAGAGGAGGAGACAACTAGAGTCGATGGAGCAGGGTGGCTCCTCCATGCCAGTGGGACTCGCATCACCGACCACTGCAATGCAGAGGACAAGCAGCAAAGGGGTCGAGCATCAAGTCCCAGCACCGGTACTGGTCATGGAAAGAGACCCGGTGGCACCCGTAGAGCACGTGGAGCAAGCACGAATGAAGAGACACGCCTTCGCCACATCATTCCATGCTTCCAAGCTGTAAGTATTTGTAACCTTGATGTAAGCTTACAATTTATATTGAATAATGTTGTCTTCTGAACTTATCTCTGATATATTATAGGTCGGCGTCCACCGAAAATACCGACCAGCTGGCCGGGTGCAGCATGGCTCCGCCAGCAATCCTAGAGAAATCTGCCTAGCAGCCGGCTATGGAGGAACCTATAGTAGAAAGTCCGCCAGAGCCTCAGCAGACGAGCGGCCAGACAACAGTCCCTGAGCAGGTGGTCGAGGGGAGAGCCAAGCCAAGTACAGGTGCTCCGAGCACTAACCCTACTGAGGGGGACACATCAGCGCCAAGGGTAATAGACCAAATCGTGGAGCAGCAGCCGGAGGTGGCATAGAGCACGTTTGCCGATGCTACGGCCCGTGGGAAAGCCATAGTGATCACAGAGGCTGCAAATTCTGGACCAACGCCGCTACCCGAACAAGAGGCCGAAGAGGACGAAGTAGAGGAGGTCCTCAGCCATCCCCAGGACAAACGACAACATGTATATGTGTCATGCTGGCGGAACAACCAATGGGTTGTTCATGAAGAAATCCCAGAGGTCGAAGAGACCATGAAAGTTGAACGAGCGGCAAAACGTCTGGTGACGTAAGTCCAGGTATGTTTTGCATGACCACTTGATCCTACTATCTAGTCAAACTTGTCTGACTTAGCTTTTGTACATGCAGGACTTAATGAAGACCGCAAGGTACCGAAAGAAGTGCTTCGACTAGATTGAGGGGATCACAGCAAGCAATAGAGAACTGGCGGCCGAGGTGGAACACTTGCACCACCAACTTGAGGCCGCCAACCAGGAGAGGACGGAGCAAGAGGCACAGAACCAGAACCTGGTCGTCCAGCTTAGTAACAAAGAGCAGAAAAAAACAAGTAAGTTGTCACTTTATCACAACAAGTGCATGACACGTGTTGTTGCATTGTTGGTAGTAACAGCTGTAGTGCAGGCTTAGAAGCTGAAGTAGTCCGTCTCCAAGAGGAGAACAGCCGTGTGGCTGTAGAGTGTGGTCACCTGACGGAGGACAACAAGAAACTGGCGCACGACCAGTCGCAACTCCGGGACTGCACAAACAAGATGAAGGAGGAACTAAAAAGTAAGTGTTCCAGACCACCTTGCTCATTCTGTTGCCCGCGTTATCTTGTCGTGGCATGACATTTTAATGTCTTGTGCGGTTTCCAGTTTTGAAAGTCAATGCCAAGAAGCATCTGGAAACCATGATGAAAGACCGTGATGGCTGGAAGGCGCGATGTCTAGAGATCACCGAGGATCGGGACACATGGAAGAACCGGTGCTAGGAAGTGGCAACTGGCATTTTGCCCGTCCTCAACCTTATCGACCCAGTGCTTACAGAGGAAGTACCGAGGATGTCGCAGCTCGGACTAGTTGAGAGATGCCAAAAGGCATGGGAATGGTTCCAAGAGTTCGTGAAGGAGGTAGGTGAGTACACAGGCGCACATGTGCTAAGCATGGTGCGTGCCCACTACCCCCTGATCGATCTCAAGCACCTGGAGGCTGGGTACCCGAAGGAGGTAGATCTAGACAAGGCTGAGGAGCTTCGGATGGCCCAGCTGGACCTGTCTTCAAAGATAATTGGTGACATTAACCTGTGTGGAGGTGGGACAGCACCTGTATAGGGTACGCCATCAACAAGCCAGCTAGACATGCCATCGGTTGTGAGCCAACCGGCGAAGCCTGCGGTCTCGACCAGCCAGGCATCGGCGGGGCCATCCTCTTTAGCTCGACCAGTACAAGAGTCCCCGAGACTCGAGCGGGATGTCGGAAGTAGCGAGCAGCAGGTGCCGCATGCCCCGACCAGCCAATAGGATAGGCTAGAGCTGTAGAAGAAGGATGTAGTTGTGTTATTGTAAACTTGTACCTCTTCAGGCAAGCTTGTAATAACGTAACTGTATGTCATTATAAGCTTATTTGTTTTGTATGAAATGTATTTAAGCTTGAAACTCGTGTTGGTGTAACTAAGTGAGAACATGTTAGCGTTCTGTTTAGTTGTACCAGTTTACTCGACACGTCATCCTAAAAAGTTTGTATGGCCCTGATTTGGCGTGTGGTCGGAGTGTGAGGTGCATGACCTATGCACACGTAGATGCGAACAAGTCAAACCAGGGGGGACCTGCCTATCACTCGTAGCGTAGAGAGCGGATCCCATGCACGCGTTGGGAGGAACCAGAGACAGGGCCTGCTCCGAAAACCCGGGAAGGAATGGTGGTCGGTTTTGACTGGCTAAGTTAGAATAACCGTAAAATTCAAAGTGACACAATCATAGTGGTCGGAGAAATCATAATAGCTTTATTGAATTAAATGGAAAGTACAAGAGGAGTACATATCTCAGCAGTTAAGCATAGAAATGCCTAAGCTTGTCGATGTGCCATGAATTTGGTACGTCTGTACCGTCTAGGTGAGCTAACCTGTAAGACGTTGGTCATGTGACTTCCTTGATCATGAAGGGCCCTTCCCATGGAGTTGCAAGTTTATGGACACCAGCCTGATTCGTCTTCCACTTCAGGACCAAGTCCTTGACCATGAAGAACCGCTCTTTAACATTCTTGTTGTAGTACCTGCGCAAAACAGCAAGGTATTTGGCTGTACGTACGCAAGAATCAAGCCGCTTCTCTTCTGCACTATTCACTTCTAGCTCCCGCATTTCGTTGACCTTGCCTTTGTCAAAGTTTTCGACCCGTGCTGATCTAAAAGCTATATCTACAGGGAGAACTGTCTCAGCGCCGTAAACCATAAAGTATGGTGAGATGCCGGTGTTATGACTAGGCTAGGTTCTGAGGCCCCAGACCACGGTTGGTAACTCTTTGAGCCATCTTCTAGGAGCTTTGTAATTTTCTCTGTACATCCTCTTCTTCAATGCATCCAAAATTATACCGTTTGCCCACTCGACCTGTCCATTAGCTCTAGGGTGCGGCACCGAGACGTATTTTACTACTATGCTCCTTTCATCGCAGAAGTCCCAAAAAGCGTTCCCGGTGAACTGAGTACCCAGATCAGTGATGATGCTGTTGGGTATGCCGAAGCGATGGATGACCTGGTCGAGGAACGTGATAGCATTTTCTGAGGATGCCTGTACTATAGGCATGTACTCTATCCACTTAGAAAATTTGTCGATCAGCACAAAGACACATGTAAATTTCCCAGGAGCCGGTTTGAAGGGCCCGATCATATCCAGTCCCCAGCATGCGAAGGGCCAAGAGGCTAGTATTGTCTGGATCTCATGTGCTGGTACGTGGATTCTTTTGGCAAAAAACTGACAACCCTCATAGTGCTGGACTAGTTTCTCTGCATTAGCTACCGCTGACGGCCAATAGAACCCTGCTCAGAAAGCCTTGCTGACCAGCGTTCTCGAGGCCATGTGGTTGCCGTAGGAGCCAGAGTGGATTTGGTCCAGGAGATGTTCGCCATCCTCCCGGGTTATACACTTCATCAAGATTTCCTCCTTTGCGTTCTTGCGCCATAACTTGCCATCGACGAGCAGATACTACTTACTGCGACGCATTAGGCGCTCGTTTTCTGTTCGATCAGTGTAACCGCTGCCATCTGTCAGGTACTTGATGAAAGGTACTCTCCAGTCGGGCTCATGAGTGGTCGGAGGTGGCTCAGTGGTGCTCGATGCCGGAACCGTAGCCACCAATTGCTTGTCTAGAGGCTTGTCGACCGTGGGATCTTCCTCCTCGATGGAAGGCGTGAGCAGGTCTTGGACGAATACGCCATGTGGGACTTTGGCTCGGGATAATCTTAACTTTGACAGCGCATCTGCTGCTTGATTTTTGTCCCATACCACATGTATGTACTCGATGCCATAAAACCTGCCTTCCAGCTTTCTGATCGATTTGCAGTATGCATCCATCCTTTTGCTGGTCGTGTCCTAGTCCTTGTTGAGTTGGTTGACGACCAGAGCTGAGTCTCCATAGACATAGAGACATTTAACACCGAGCTCAACCGTAATGCGCAAACCATGCAGGCATGCTTCGTATTCGGCGGCATTATTAGATGCCGGGAAATAAATCCTGAGGACGTACTGGAGCTGCTCCTTGGATGGTGACACGAAAAGGACTCCTGCTCCTATGTCGTCGATGTTGAGAGAACCATCGAAGTACATCTTCCAATACTCGTCGGGCCCCTAAGAGGCAGGCGTGCTTAAATCTGTCCACTCAATCGACGAGTGCTTGAGACTTGATTGTAGTACGGCTTGCGAATTCCAAGGAGAAGGGGCATAGCTCCATTGCCCATTTGATGATGCACCCGTTTGCATCCTTGTTGCTAATGATGTCTCACAGAGGGTACTCAGTCATGACCACCACACAATATCCGTCGAAGTAATGTTTCAACTTTCAGAATGTTATCAGTATGGCGTAGATCAATTTCTGAATCTATGGGTACCTAGTCTTGGATTCATTGAGCACCTCACTAATGAAATAGATTGGTCATTGTACCTTGTAGACGTGGCCAGGCTCGTCGCGCTCGACCACCATGGCAGTGGAGACCACTCGATTAGTCGCCGCAATGTAAAGAAGGAGTGTTTCGTCTTCTCTGGGAGCAGTGAGGACCGGAGGTGACGTAAGGTATTGTTTCAGCTATGTGAAGGCAGCGTCTGCTTTCTCCGACCACTCAAACTTCTCGGATGCTTTGAGCAATTTAAAGAACGGCAGTCCCTTTTCGCCTAATCTTGATATGAAACGGCTGAGAGCGGCCATGCATCCGGTAAGCTTCTAAACATCCTTCACCTTTTTAGGTGGCTTTATGTCCAAGATAGCTTTGACTTTCTCCGGGTTAGGGCATATGCCGTCGTGACTGATGATGTTGCCAAGTAGTATGCTAGAAGGAACACCAAAGATGCACTTCTTTGGGTTTAATTTCCATTGGAATGTGTTAAGGGCTGCAAAGGTGCGTTCCAGGTTGTCAACAAGGGTATGTGCTTCCTTGGTTTTGACAACTACATCATCAACATAAGCCTCAATGAGGTCGTCTTTTATCTTGTCTTTGAGGCAGGCCTATATAGCGCGTTGGTAGGTAGCCTCGGCGTTCTTGAGCCCAAACAACATGGTCGTGTAGCAGTAGGCGCCGAAAGGCGTGATAAAAGATGTCTTGATCTGGTCGTCCTTTTTGAGAGTGATCTGGTGATAACCAGAGTAGCAATTGAGAAAGGAAAGCAGCTCACAACCGGCGATTGAATCTACGACCTCGTCTATGCGAGGTAAGTTGAAGGGGTCCTTAGGGCAGTGTTTGTTGAGATCAGTGTAATCAATGCACATTCTCCATTCATTATTCTTTTTGCATACAAGAACCGGGTTAGCTAACCACTCCGGATGATACACTTCTTTGATAAATCCGGCTGCCAAAAGCCGTGTAACTTCTACCCTAATCGCCTCCTTTTTGTCGCGAGCGAACCATCATAGCTTCTGCTTAATAGGTTTGGCCTTGACGTTGACATTCAAGGAGTGCTCGATCAAGTTCCGAGGTACGCTGGGCATGTCAGCAGGTTTCCATGCAAACACATCCACGTTGCTCCTCAAGAACCTGACGAGCGCGTCTTCCTATTTAGGATCCAGGTTGGCCCCGATAAGGGCCGTTTTGCTGGGATCACCATCGACCAACTGGATCACCTTGTGCTCCTTGGACTTGATGTTCTTGTGTGGAGCCTCGAGCTCTGGGATCTCTAGGTGGTCGGTCAAGGTCTTCTTGGCGTCGAGCATGGTCTCAGCCATGTGAATAGAGAGGTTGTGAGCCTCTGCTATTTTAAAGTTGTCATCTTCGCAGGTATAAGCTGTGTATACATTACCCCTGAGGGTTAGAACTCCTTTCTCGGTAGGCATCTTGAGCACCAGATACCTGTAATGAGGTATGGCCATGAACTTGGTGAGCGATGGTCGACCAAGGATAGCATGGTAGGTGCTGTCGAAGTCAGCGACCACGAAGTTGACGTAGTCGGTGCGGAAGTGGTCTAGGGTCCCAAACTGCAAAAGCAGTGTGATCTGCCCGAGAGGTGTAGAGCTTTGTCCGGGGAGAACACCCCAGAATTGTGCCTCGTATGGCTTGAGATCTACCTGGGTTATCTTCAAGGCAGGCAGACTATTCTTGAATAGTATATCGATGGAGCTGCCACCGTCAATCAGCACTCTGTCGAATTGAACTTTGTTGATACAAGGATCGAGGACCAGGGGAAAATGTCCTGGTTTAGGTATTGCGGCCCATTGGTCTTTTCTGCTGAAGGATATCTCATGGTGAGACCAAGGAGGGAGCCGTGGATCAGCGATGAGGTTGTCGGTGTTGGCCACGTTCAAGCAAGCGTGGGCGAGCAACTTGCGTTCTCGTTTGGTCTCGATGGACACTTTGCCTCCAATGATGGTGTGTACGCGATCGGTTGGCTTAACGTACTTGTGACGGGGATCTGCGTCTTCATCATCGTTATCCTCGTTGCGCTGTTCCCCTACGTCGTTAGGCTTATCGGATGTATCCAGAGCCTGTTGACATGTGTAGATAGACTTGAGAACGCGACAATTCTCCATGGTGTGGTTTGACTTGGGATGGAGCTGGCAGGGCCCTTTCAATGCTTTGGCATAGTATTCTTCGTAGTTATGACGCCCGCCACCTTTTTTAACGGTGTTGACCTCGCCGTCGTCTTCCCGAGCACGCTTGCCCCTGTAATCGTCATGGCGGTTATGTTGCTGATTACGCTGGTCGCGGTGATCGCTGGAGTTGTTGCGCTGGTTGCGGTGGTCAAAATTGTCGTTCCGACCATGGTTACCGCGGTAGTCATCGCGGTGTGGGTGGTGGTCGGAGCGTGGAACCCTTGCTGCTTCTTCGATAATTATCTTTTTAGCATCATCGACGTCCGCATATTTCTTAGCAGTGGCTAGGAGCACTGTAACTGATTCAGGCCTCTTGCAGAGGAGCTTATCCCTTAGGGCATCATGGAAGCGTAGGCCAGTGATGAAAGCCTCGATTACCTCATTGTCAGAGATTGATGGGACCTTGATGCACATCTCTGAGAAACGCCGGACGTACTCTCGCAGTGGCTCATCCTTCCAATCTCGGATCCACTGCAGATCATATTTGTTGTCGGGTTGCTCGCAAGTAGCAATGAAGTTGTCGATGAAGGCTTGCTTGAGCTCTTGCCAAGAATCAAAGTAGTTCGCCGGCAAGCTGACCAGCCATTGGTGACCTGCATGGCCAATAGTGACTAGGAAGTAGTTAGACATGACGTGCTCGTTAGCCATGGCTGATCTGCACGCAGTTTCATAGAGCATGACCCATAATTCGGGGTTCTCCTTACCGTCGTACTTCTGAAGTTTTTCGAGCTTGAAGTTGTTGGGCCATATGACTTGGCGAAGGTGCAGAGTAAACTGCTTCAAACCCGGTGGGCCGTGGGCGGTATCATATTCCATACGACGATAGCTTTCGTGGGATGCACGATCGTTGGCTCTCTGGCTGATGCGATCGCGTAGATCACGTCCTCCAAGGTAATGGCGGAGATCGTTATTGCCATCACGGCGATCTCAGTTGCCATCTAGATTAGCCCTGCGACTGTGGTTATCGCGGCGATTATCGCGGTTGTCTTGTCGGTTGTCGTCCCGGACGTCGCGGCGGTTGTCCTCCCGACGTCGGTTGTCATCCCGACCACCATCATGGCCACCATTTCCACCTCGATGGTTTTTTGATGGGTCATTGTTGCACGAGCCACATTGGTTGGGTGGCTGTGAGCGACTTGAGTACTGGCGGCTGTGGCTTGACTCGACTGAGACGAATTTAGCCCGGGCTTGATTTACAATCTCTGCGGTCTGGGCCATAGCAGCCGTCAGATAAGCTTGTATTTCTTCGTGAACTGCCTGGGTTTCTAGGGTATTGGGTAGCTGTTGCATTGTCGCCATAGCAATGGCCATGTTGGCGCTTGGAGTCCTGAAGACCTATTTGTCCCCCACCCTGTCGAAGGCATTATTGAGGTTGCGTGGCTGGACCCTTATGCGTCGTGCCTCCTCTTCTGCTTCAGCTTCAATTTGTCGGCGATTAAACCGGTCAATATTGCATGCCTCGCGTGCAATCCTTTCTTGTTCTGTTTCACCGACTACTGGTGGTTTGTCATTACTGACAACATTGATCAAATCCCCTCGCCTTGGTGGGAAAGACGGGAATTGTGGGAACCCTGGGGCGTGGTCTGGGATATCCAGATCATATTCGACACCTTCATCGCCATGATGCTAGAGCTCGGTGTGGACGGAGGCATTAGATGCGATGCCAGACGAGGAGCTGGAGTCACCCTCTTGGATTGTATGGACGGATCCTTCTTGATAATCCTCAATCCGGATCATGTTGACAAAGTTGCGTGGCTTCGGCCGAGGTCGATGTATAAAACACAGATCCGAGTGGCGTTGTATATTATACGCGTAGTTGGAGGCAGCGTTTCGCAAGCCGTAGGGCTGGGCCTAGTAGTTCTCCGTCGAGGCTTCGTACTCGGAGAGCCGGAGACCCGTCGCAGAGGCTGGCCGGCGACGAGCGGAGCGCCCTTCAAGAGTAGATATGACCACGAGATCTGTACCGAGTCATGCAGGATGACTAGCCCGAGCTAGTTGGGTAGATCTGTTGTGGGGAGCGGTTACCTACTCATTAGGTTGACTTTGAATTGAACTTACCAGAGCTAGGGTTTCAGCGAGTTTGGTGCCGACCCGATCGATGGAGTCGAGCAGGTCGGTGTTGTCGATCTGCTTCCCTTTGTAGCGGGGAAGCAGACGTCGGGTTGTTGGCATGGCTGAAGATGATGCGGGCGTGGTCGGAGCCAGATGTACCATGGTCGTAGTTAGATCCACCGTGGTCGGAGCCGTATCCACCGTGGTCGGAGCCGTAGCCGATGCAGGTGAAGCAGCGGTCAACGCAGATTGAATCCGAGCCTCCTCCGTGGTCATGGCGGTGAAGTCATCAGAGCCGGTGGTCCAGGTGATCTGACCAACAGTGAACATGAAGCCATTCGGTGTAGCCATGGAGCCAGGGATGATGACCATCTTGTTCGCTTGGAGAGCAGTACGCACACCCCCTACCTGGCGCGCCACTGTCGACAAAATATGGTCGACAGTCTACCTAGGGGTATGCCCAAGGTAGTAGATTGTCGACAGACAGACGCGCAAGCCACAAACAAGATGGTGACGCAAGACAGACACGAGGTTTTATCCAGGTTCGGCCACCTAGAAGGCATAATACCTACGTCCTGCGTCTGATTGTATTGCTGTATGTCAATGAGAGATGTTTTTTAGAGGGGTGCCCTGCCCGCCTTATATAGTCCGGGGGCAGGGTTATAGATCTGGAAACTAATCCTAGCCAGTTACAATTGCCATAGGTGGCCGGATAAGGATTCCTATTCTAACCGACTAGGGTCTTGCTTGATCGCCAAATCTGTCTTGACTCCTTGCGCAGGACTCCGAACAAGTTAGCCGGGCCGCGCGTCGTCTTTTGGTGGACCGGACCCTCTGATCCAGGCCGGCCCAAGCCTAGCCGTAAGGGTATAGGGGTTAATACCCCCAGACATACAATGCCTTCTTCAACTTGTACACATGGTCAAGCTTCTTGTCATCTTCAAAACCGGAAGGTTGCTCAACATATACTTCTTCATTGATGTAACCATTGAGAAATGCACTCTTGACATCCATTTGATAGAGCTTGATGTTGTGGGCACAAGCATAGGCTAGCAAGATTCTAATTGCTTCCAATCTAGCAACCGGGGCATATGTTTTTCCAAAGTCAAGACCTTCAACTTGTGTATAACCTTGTGCTACTAATCTTGCTTTGTTCCTTACTACTATCCCATCTTGATCTTGTTTGTTTCTCAAGACCCATTTGATTCCAATCACATTGTGTCTCTTTGGTCTCTCTACTAATTCCCATACTTGATTTCTTGTGAAGTTATTCAATTCTTCATGCATAGCATTCACCCAATCAACATCCTTCAATGCTTCATCTATCTTCTTTGGTTCAATGGATGACACAAATGAGAAATGCTCACAAAATGAAGCCAATCTTGATCTTGTTTGTACACCTCTAGAAATATCACCAATGATAGTGTCCAATGGATGATCCCTTGCAATATTAGTTGGTTAGAGGATTGGAACTTGATTGCTTGCACTTGCTTGATCATTGGGTTGAGATGATGTACTAGCCACTTGATCTTGTTCATTATCATGAGAGCCACTTATACTAGCTTGATTTGTATCATCTTGCACATTTGAGTTAGAGAGCACTTGCACTTGATCATCTTCTTCATCATTCATTTGTCTAGGCCTCAACTCACCAACATCCATGTTCTTCATGGCATTTGAAAGTTGAATGCCTCTAACATCTTCCAAGTTCTCATTCTCTTCTTGTGAACCCTTGGTTTCATCAAATTCAACATCATAAACTTCCTCAAGAGTACCACTATCCAAATTCCAAACTCTATATATTTTGCTTGTAGTGGAATAACCAAGTAGGAATCCTTCATCATATTTCTTGTCAAACTTGCCTAATCTAGTGCCTTTCTTTAAGATATAGCATTTGCAACCAAAGACCCAAAAATATGCAATGTTGGGCTTTCTACCATTCAAGAGCTCATATGGTGTCTTCTCTTTCAATGGGTGACAATAGAGGCGATTGCTACAATAGCAAGCCGTGTTGATAGCTTTGGCCCAAAAAGATTGACTCACATTGTACTCACTAAACATAGACCTTGCTATATCAATGAGTGTTCTATTTTTTCTCTCAACAAGGCCATTTGATTGTGGAGTGTACTTGGCCGAGAATTGATGTCTAATTCTAAATTCATCACACAACTCATTAATTCTAGTGTTCTTAAACTCACTACCATTGTCACTTCTAACTCTCTTGATGGTTGTTTTAAACTCATTGTGAATGCCCTTGACAAATGATTTGAATGTTGCAATCATATCACTCTTGTCCACTAGAAAGAATACCCATGTATATCTAGTGTAATCATCTACAATCACAAAGCCATATTTGTTACCACCAATGCTAATGTATTGTGTTGGCCCAAACAAATTCATGTGCAATAACTCAAATGCTTTACTAGTGCTCATTATGCTTTTCTTAGGATGGGTGTTTCCAACTTGTTTTCTGGCTTGACAAGAGCTACAAAGCTTATCCTTTTCAAACACAACATCTTTCAAGCCTCTAACCAAGTTATGCTTAACCAATCTATTCAATTATTTCATTCCAACATGACCAAGCCTTCTATGCCATAACCAACCCATGTTAGACTTAGTGAACAAGCATGTAGATAATCTAGCTTCACTAGCATTGAAATCAACCAAGTCTAGATTCTCATATCTAAAGCCTTTGAAGATCAAGTTAGAGCCATTTACACTTATGATCTCTACATCATCTACCCCAAATATGCATTTGAATCCAAGATCACACAATTGAGCCACGGATAGCAAATTGAAGTTCAAGCTCTCTACTAGCAACACATTGGATAAGCTCATATCATTAGATATTGTAATCTTACCAAGCCCTTTGACCTTGCCTTTACCATTATCACCAAATGTAATACTATCATAACCATCATTGCCATTGGTGTTGATTGAGTTGAACATTCTTGCATCACCGATCATGTGTTGAGCACACCCACTATCAAGAACCCAATGCCTTCCTTCGGCTTTGTAATTAATGGGGATGAGGGTCCTGATCTTCCATCAGGTTCAAGATAAACAATGATTTGTTCGGAGAGCGACACACCGATCCGGTTTCAGATCATAAAGACCCGAACCCTGCAACCTTAGCACCACGTCTCCTCTGGTTATCAACCGTGTCACAATCCGGTTGACCTCACCAAGAAGGCTAATCCCTGCTGCGAATCGAAGAACACAAGCAAGAACAAGATAAAAAGCAACTCAATTAAAGTGACAATTGTAGATGAATGATTAAGCGCTCGAAGTTGGGGTCTTGCAAACCGATAACGACAATTGTTCAATGACAGATTGATCTAAAACAAAACCCAAAACCTAAAGTAGGTGGTGGCTACTGATTATATAGCCTAAGGGACATCCAAGGATCCCTCTTCATGTCCTAAAGGTGTCCCAACACGTTACAAGGCCCAACGGCCCAAAAGACGACGACACAGCGCCATGACAGATTCTGGATGTCAACTTGTTTAGACAATTCCCATTGATTCTGATGGAATTTTGATGTGGTACTACATCCATTGGTTTCCTTATGAAATTATGTTTCCATCCATATGTGGATCATCAAAAACGGAGTTCGTATGCGACCTGGACGTCTATTTTACTACACGCTGGTCCTGGAGCCCGAGATGGACTCGAACTCATGTTGGACTGGGCCTCCGACTTGGCTTGGACGTCCTTGCTGGCCTCCTAAGGTGGTGGCCAAGGAGGAGGACGTCCAAGGGCTTTCTTGGTGTGTTCTCTAAGTCCTTGGGGTGTGCTCCCACTTGGGCCAGGGTCCCAAGGATGAATAACAAGCCCATAACGACAGTGTAGCTCCTAGCAGAAACAGCGACAGAATATCTTGATGGTTTGGAGGCCTTGCTGATGTGATATTGAGATGAGACCAGATCTATTTGAAATCTTATCAAACAAGCTTTTCATCAAGTGCTCATTGACCTCGATCGCACTCCAGATGGCTGAGTTATGGCCTTCCCAATGAAGCAATGTCGAGCTACCGATGAACCGAAAATTCAACTTTGATGAACTTGCACGTCGAGACATATTTGTACCTACATTCAAATAACGACATGTACATGTGGAACCAAGTGAATTGTACCAAAAATCACTATGCAAATGTAGGAACGAGCTCACCTTATAAACAATGGTCGTATCCGATGGTGTCATGTCCTCATCATCCTCCCCTTCTTGACAACAAACCGTCCTCGGTTTGGGATTAGCTGAAGAAAACGTTGTTGGTAGTAGCCAACATTGCTCCCCTTCTTGAAATTTAACATGTTTCTTTATAACAAAACTAGGGGAACTCGACATGACAAGATTATAGCAATTGCAATCCTTTGGTTGATCATACTTTTGCACAATATAAGGAGATTTCAGATTTGAACAAATATAGACACGATGCACCATATACTCTCCTTTACAATTATGTTTTCTGATAAAATGATATGTACAAGTAGACAACCATGACAATTCAACACATTTAAGTTTCTCTTCTAAACTACTAAGAGCATATAAAGTATCAAACTCAATATAACCCAAAGTATTTGAAGAATACAATAATTTCTTTTCATCTTTTTCGGTAGCAATGGGAAGCAAATTTTTATGTTCAACATAAGTAATTAGTTCCAAAGCCAAAGCATCATACTCATTCACTAGTTGTGGCATACGTATAATAAAAGCATTTTCACACAGCTCTTCTTTATCACTAGCATTATTAGAATAATTATTTTTTGACAAAGGCAATTCAGATTTAACATCCAATTCTTTCCTTTCAATAGCAGCTCTATCTCTATTAGTTTGTGCATTTTTAGCATGGTTTACTTTAAAGTTTTACCAGACTCCAAAGTATGTGTGGGAGGTGGTGGTGGTGAAGATGTTGTTGTAGTGGCGAAAGTAACCACTCGCCTTTTTATCGTAGTCTCAACCTTCACAAATGG
The DNA here is from genome assembly GCF_019320115.1 of Miscanthus floridulus. Taxonomy (NCBI): domain Eukaryota; kingdom Viridiplantae; phylum Streptophyta; class Magnoliopsida; order Poales; family Poaceae; genus Miscanthus; species Miscanthus floridulus. Next base: position 77,684,793 of record NC_089598.1, read on the forward strand.
TTGCTCCACCCTTGCTAAAATCTGGTTGAGGTTGTCGCCAATGTTGGTATGGTTCTTTTGCTAACATTCCTGCAATGCTTTTTCTGCAAGCATAGCAAGCTGGAACAAACGTTTGAGAGTATAAAATTCTATATGGAAAACAATATCTTGTATTTCATGCCTCAAACCACCAAAAAACAAACAATTGTATCTTCCATGTCCTCTACTATCCCACATCGTATTGCACACTTTTGAAACTCTGTATAATATTCTTGGATAGACATATTGCCCTGCTCTAAGCACTACAATTTGTTATGCCATTCATGTTTATAAGGAGGAATAAAACGATCACGCATAGCTATCTTAAGTTCTTCCCATGTACCAGGTAAAACATCCTCTGCAACTAGCCCATACCACCAAATAATGGCAAAGTCCTTAAACTCACTAGTAGCATGTCGAACTCTATATTGCTCAGGTACGAGGTGGGCACTAAACTTTTGTTCTACCATTATCTCCCAATTAAGGTATCCTTCAGCATCATAATGACCCAAAAAGGATGGTATGATCAATTTACCTCTCATACCTTGATGATTATAGTCTATATGTGAGGGCTCATTGTTCTTTATTCGGTCCATCCTTGCAAACTTCTGGTCCATAATTTCCTGCAATTCACTCTTAAACAGAAACTCGTTGTTTGATATTGTTAGAAATTAATATAAATCTCCTATCAACTATTTATGGGTAAGTGGAATCACACTCTCACACGTCTTACCAAGTTCTTACAAGGTTCTTATCAACACAAAGCAGTGAACGGTACAACCGGTGGCTGGTTCATGATACCTGTGAGGGTATGACACCAAGATTGCAAGGGTCTTTTTCTGTACCGATCTAAAGTATATGTGGAGCTTAGGAGGCATGAAAAAGAACAAATATATATATGTGGCACACAAGTCAGTGATAGACAGCAATATTGAATAAATGTCCAGAGCACTTGTCCTAGTTGCTGGCCTATACGTGTTTCTATCACCAGTTGTGATAAATAAGAGAGGAAACAAGGATGAAAGGAAACAAGTATTAAAGGTAGCAACGGATATGAACAAGGCAAAAGATACCACAAACAATAGAGCTATTGAGTGTTCCTTATGTGCTCCTTTTCGATATCTTCTATTCTCTTTTACTATTTTTTCTTTTATTTTTTTGTCCAATCTTTTTTTTCTTGCTTTTGATCTTTTGATATTTTTTTCTCAGCAAGAAGCACACAAGAATAAACCACAAAAAAATTGAGCTCAATTGAATAAAAGATGTGGCCTATAGAAAATTAGGACTGTGATCTAAAAAGCATACCAAAACTTGTGGGCCCAGAAACTCAATTTTCCTAATCGAATTTCGCAAATCTAATTTTTGCGAACCCAGCATTGCTGGGATGAAATAGATCTAAAATTTTCTGGCGTTCTCCATAGATATAATTTTTTTCCCGTTTCGAGTTCGGATGCAAAAGTTATGACTGTTTTAAGCAAGCTGCTCGAATCAGGGATTTAGTGGACACAAGATGCAAACAGATGGTGATACGGAATAGCGGTGGGTGGAGGTATCAACACAAACTAGAAAAGAACATAATCTAAACCAGCAACAAGACTTTGACCTAGGACACAAACTCAACAAAGCGGATTCTGAAACTGAATCATGCAAAGGCTATGGCGTGGATGGTTATAGGATAGGAAACAAATATGGCATTGGACTATGGGATAAAAGCAAAAACACTCGAACTAAGGGTAAGATGCGAACTTGATGGTATACCTGAAGCTCTGATACCACTTAATGGGGACGAGGGTCCCGATCTTCCGTCAGGTTCAAGATAAACAACGATTTATTCGGAGAGCGACACACCGATCCAGTTTCAAATCACAAAGACCCGAACCCTACAACCTTAGCACCACGTCTCCTCTGGTTATCAACCGTGTCACAATCCAGTTGACCTTGCCAAGAAGGCTAATCCTTGCTGCGAATCGAAGAACACAAGTAAGAACAAGATAAAAAGCAACTCAATTAAAGTGACAATTGCAGATGAATGATTAAGCACTCGAAGTTGGGGTCTTGTAAACCGATAACGACGACTATTCAATGATAGATTGATCTAAAACAAAACCCAAAACCTAAAGTAGGTGGTGGCTACTGATTATATAGCCTAAGGGACATCCAAGGATCCCTCTTCACGTCCTAAAGGTGTCCCAACACATTACAAGGCCCAACGGCCCAAAAGACGACGACGTAGCGTCGTGATAGATTCTGGACGTCAACTTGTTTCGACAATTCCCATTGATTCTGATGGAATTTTGATGTGAGACCACTTCTATTGGTTTCCTTATGAAATTATCTTTCCATCCATATGTGGATCATCAAAAAACGGAGTTTGTATGTGACCTGGACGTCCGTTTTACTACACGCTGGTCCTGGAGCCCAAGATGGACTCGAACTCATGTTGGACTGGGCCTCCAGCTTGGCTTGGACGTCCTTGCTGGCCTCCTAAGGTGGTGGCCAAGGAGGAGGACATCCAAGGGCTTTCTTGGTGGGTTCTCCAAGTCCTTGGGGTGTGCTCTCACTTGGGCCAGGGTCCCAAGGATGAATAACAAGCCCATAACGATAGTGTAGCTCTCAGCAGAAACAGCGACAGAATATCTTGATGGTTTGGAGGCCTTGCTGATGTGATATTGAGATGAGACTAGATCTATTTGAAATCTTATCAAACAAGCTTTCCATCAAGTGCTCATTGACCTCGATCGCACTCCAGATGGCTGAGTTATGGCCTTCCCAATGAAGCACTATCGAGCTACCGATGAACCAAAAATTCAACTTTGATGAACTTGCACGTTGTGACATATTTATACCTACATTCAAATAACGACATGTACATGTGGAACCAAGTGAATTGTACCAAAAATCACTATGCAAATGTAGGAATGAGCTCACCTTATAAACAATGGTCGTATCTAATGGTGTCATGTCCTCATCACTGTTCAATGACAGATTGATCTAAAATAAAACCCCAACTTCGAGTGCTTAATCATTCATCTGCAATTGTCACTTCAATTGAGTTGCGTTTTATCTTGTTCTTGCTTGTGTTCTTCGACTCGTAGTAGGGATTAGCCTTCTTGGCGAGGTCAATCGGATTGTGACACGGTTGATAACTAGAGGAGACATGGTGCTAAGGTTGTAGGGTTCGGGTCTTTGTGATCTGAAACCAGATCGGTGTGTCGCTCTCCGAACAAATCGTTGTTTATCTTGAACTTGATGGAAGATCGAGACCCTCGTCCCCATTAAGTGGTATGCAAATGTAGGAATGAGCTCACCTTATAACCAATGGTCATATCCGATGGTGTCATGTCCTCATCAGTAATTGACCTACAAAAGAAGATCAATTCTTTTTAGGTACCCAAACTTACTTGGGTCCTTGAAGGTTAGTTACTAAGCTCTTTGGTACCCAAATGGCTTTCTTCTTTGTGTCCATCCATGGTTTACCAATGAACTTAGCCTTCACACCATTTGTACCCATAGTAAGCACATAGAAAGAATTAATCTTAATGGAGGATATATTAGCATTTTTTCTCTTGTTTTTGTATTCATGCTCTTTATGACCAATTTGCTTGCAACTAGTGCAAAACCGACCATTGCTCTTCACAAAACTAGTCTTGTGAGGAGCAAAGGCTTCCTTGCCTTTCTTGGGGGTATAGCCCAATCCCTCTTTATAGAGAGAAGCTCTTTGGCTACCCAAGCACATAAGCAAGCGGTCCTTACCGCCATAGGCCTTAGACAAGGTGTGAGTGAGCTTATTGACCTCCTTGAGGTTCTTATTCTCAATCATTAGTGAGGCATCACAAGTGAGACCATCACTACTAGATGAGGTAGAAGTAGAAGTACTACAAGAAGGGTTAGTGGGAGCAACAATGATAGGCTTAGATAATGATTCATCAATTATATTACAAGTTAAACCTACATCGCAAGTCTCAACATGCTTCTTTTTATCTTGCTCATTAAGCAAAGAGGAATGAGCCTTTTCAAGCTTTTTGTGAGCCTTACCATGCTTCTCATGGGATTCCTCTAGCCTCTCATGAGTTGCTTTGAGCTCATCAAGGGCTTGCTTAAGGGCTTTTACCTCCTTATTCAAGCTCTTGCATTCCCTTCTCTTAATGTCAAAGTGTTCTTTGGCATCTTCTAGCATGTCAAATAATTCATCTTTAGTAGGTTTATCATCATCACTATCACTATCATTTTCATTATCATGTTCATCATCACTTCCATCATCATCACAAGTTTATACCTTAGTGGCCTTAGCCATGAAGCATGATGGAGTGTCGAAGAGAGAAGGCTTCTCATTGATAGCAATGCTTGCAAGTGCCTTCTTCTTGGTGGTCTTGTCATCATCACTATCATCATCATCACTTGAGGAGGCATCACTATCCCAAGTGACCACATATGAACCACCCTTCTTCTTCTTGAAGGTCATCTTGTCCTTCTTCTCTTTCTTTTCCTTCTTGTCCTTCTTCTTGTTCTTGTTGTTGTCATCATCATTGTCGCTATTGTATGGACATTGAGCAACAAGATGATCTTTGCTTCCACATTTGAAGCACCTTCTTGACTCTTCCTTGTTCTTGCATGAAGATTTCTTTCTTCTAGCATGGTACCCTTTCTTCATCATGAACTTGCCAAATTTCTTGACGAAGAGAGCCATCTTCTCATCATTGTCATCATCCCATGAGCCATCATCTTCACTTGATGTTTCTTGCTTAGCCTTGCCCTTGGATGATGCGGCCTTGAATGCCACACTCTTCTTCTTCTCATCTTTCTTCTCCTTTTCTTCCTTCTCATCATCATCATCTCTATATGTATCATCGGTCATTATATCTTCCAACACTTGGTTTGGTGTCATGGTGTCCAAACCACTTCTCACTAGAATAGTGACCAATGTGCCAAATCTTGAAGGTAAACATCTCAAAAACTTGTGGGAGAAGTCCTTGTCCTTCACCTCTTCTCCAAGTGCTTTGAGATCATTGACAAACACTTGAAGTCTATGGAACATCTCCGGCATACTCTCATCCTCCTTCATCTTGAAGCTTGCAAACTTCTCTTTGAGAATGTATGCCTTTGCACCCTTTATGGCTTGAGTGCCTTCAAATGATTCTTCCAACTTCTTCCAAGCCTCATGAGCCATCTCAATATTCTTGATTTGCTCAAATGTTCTCTCATTAATTGCATCATGAATGGCACTTAGAGCAATGTCATTATTTTGGAGAAGCACTTCTTCGGCCGTGGTGGTATTCTCCGAATCACCAATCTCAATTTTGGTTTCTACCACCTTCCACACTTTTCTATTGATTGAGTTGATATGTGTGGTCATCTTTAATTTCCAATACGGATAATTTGTGCCATCAAATTGGGGTGGCTTCTTGGTGTTGTTGATTTGAGCCATTTTTACACCGAAGGTTGTTAAGCCTCAAATCACGATGACCTCAGCTCCGATACCACTTGAAAGGTCCTAATGGCTAGAGGGGGCTGAATAGCCTATTAAAAATTTCTACAACAACACTTAATAAACCGGTTAGACAATTATGAGGCGAAGCAAATGTTGCGCTAGCCTACTAAAATAGCAAGCCACCTACCACAATTCTAGTTTATATAGTTTCTATCCACACAATAGCTATGACACTACACTAAGTTAGTGTGCTCTTAGAAGCTAACTAAAGAGCCACACTAACCAAACTAACAAGGTCTCACAACTAGCTACACTAAAGAGCTTGATAACTAGTTTACGGTAATGTAATTAGAGTGGGCAAGAAGGTTATACCGCCATGTCAAGGAAGCAGTCAATCAATCACAAGAATGAATGACAATGAAGACCAATCACCTCGGAATCAAATGATGAACGCAATGATTTTTTACCGAGGTTCACTTGCTTGCCGGCAAGCTAGTCCTCGTTGTGGCGATTCACTCACTTAGAGGTTCACGAGCTAATTGGCATCACACGCCAAACCCTCAATAGGATGCCGCACAACCAACACAAGATGAGGATCACACAAGCCATGAGCAATCCACTAGAGTACCTTTTGGCTCTCCACCGAGGAAAGGTCAAGAACCCCTCATAATCACTACGATCGGAGCCAGAACAATCACCACTCTCTGCTCGACGATCCTCACTGCTCCAAGCCGTCTAGGTGACGGCAACCACCAAGAGTAACAAGTGAATCCCACAGCGAAACATGAACACTAAGTGCCTCTAGATGCAAACACTCAAGCAACACACTTGGATTCTCTCCCAATCACACAAAGATGATGAATCAATGATGAAGATGAGTGAGAGGGCTTTGGCTAAGCTCACAAGGTTGCTATGTTAATGTAAATGGCCAATAGAGTGAGCTTGAGCCGGCCATGGGGCTTAAATAGAGAGCCCCCATGAATAGAGCCGTTGTACCCCTTCACTAGGCACAACACGGGGTGACCGGACGCTCCGGTCATATCGACCGGATGCTAGACCTCAGCGTCCGGTCACGCGTTGCGTGCCATGTGTCCCGTCTCTTCAAATATTGATCGCCCGATCTCAACGGTCAAGAGACGACTGGACGCAGCAGCTCAAAGTGACCGGACACTGAACTCCAACGTCCGGTTGTTTCTAGTAAGCATCTAGAGATGACTTTTCACGACCAGACGCGTCCAGTCAAGCTCAACCAAACACACCCAGCGTCCGGTCACTCGGTGACTCCTCTGTCCACTGCCACATCAGCAAGACCGAACACACCCTATCAGCGTCCGGTTAGAGACCGACGCTGCGCGCCCTCTGCTGCCACTGACCGGACGCGTCGGTCCAACCGAAACCAGCGTCTGGTCACTTACAGTGACCTCTGTCTTTTCTGTCTAGGGTGCCGGTGGCACCATCGGACTATCCGCACTCTATGGGCAGACACTCCGCCGATGAAGTTCCTAACCCTTGCTCAAATGTGCCAACCACCAAGTGTGTCACCTTGTGCACATGTGTTAGTATATTTTCACAAACATTTTCAAGGGTGTTAGCACTCCACTAGATCCTAAATGCATATGCAATGAGTTAGAGCATCTAGTGGCACTTTGATAACCGTATTTCAATATGAGTTTCACCCCTCTTAATAGTACGGCTATCAAACCTAAATGTGATCACACTCTCTAAGTGTCTTGATCACCAAAACAAAATAACTCCTACCATTTATACCTTTGCCTTGAGCCTTTTGTTTTTCTCTTTCTTCTTTTCAAGTCCAAGCGCTTGATCATCACCATGGCATCACCATCATCATGTCATGGTCTTCATTTGCTTCATCACTTGGAATGTGCTACCTATCTCATGATCACTTGATAAACTAGGTTAGCACTTAGGGTTTCATCAATTCACCAAAACCAAACTATAGCTTTCAACGGCATTGTCCCCCATCCCGTGGTCATCCACGTTAGCTGTTTGAGGACCTTAGGAGCATGTGGAAAGTGGCTTCTCCATGCTACACGGTGCGCGCCGCCCTCACTACCCCTCCTCTATTCGATGGAATGCCAGTGAGGATAACATCCCCTTTCGTGTAGCACAGCCTCTTCTTTCCATTGCTGGCAGCGAGGAACGCCGTCAGCCATGCCCAAGCCCTCGTCTATCTTGACACCGCTGGAGCACCGATGCCACCCGTGCCCTCATCTTCCTCGACACCGCCAGAGCACCACCACCGCCACCGCCACCACCACCGCCCTCGTCTTCCCCATCTACCCCCACTGCCACACCTGCATCTCCCAAGACCAAGGTCCTCAGGAGCACGTGAAGAGCTGCTACCGCCCCCATGGTGAGTGCTTCCGTCACCGTCCCTTAGGTGTTCGTTGAAATGCCCGCGAGGATAACAACAACCTATTTATCCCTTTTTCTCTAGATTTCGTGTAAAAACACTTCAAATTTCCTTAGTAGCAAATGTTCTTTGATCTATGGCGAACAAATTAGCTTAAAATACTATGGTCATTTGAAGCATGGTTGAAGACATATTAGTGCTCAAAGAGGGATTAAAATGAGTTAGATGTTGAAATTCATGATTTAGTTGTGTTGGAAATTGAAGTTTGAATATTTGAATATAGTCTACAACTTTGCTTGGTCTACAACATGTTTGAATGACATAGCACTATCAACCTAATTTGGTTAAATGTATAGGCAACTATAGCATGGTATGTAGTGCATGTTGGTCAGGTGCCTAGAATCTACCTTACCTAGGAAGATTGCTTTGCACAAGTCAATCAATACCCAGGTAATTGTTACAAAAAATACAACACAAAAGCTGAAGCTTTGAGGGCCTGCTATGGTCCAATGAGTGCAAACCATGGCCATCCGCTGGCACTGGAGATTAAAGAGGAGCCACCCGCCGGAGATATGAAGATTAGGAGAATTGCTCCTTGGGGTCTTGGAAAGATGTCATGCTTTTATTTATGGCTATGGTCATTGCTTTTCTTATTTGGAAGTTGATGTAAGATTTGTTTTATAGAATAGTAGGTGGACTTTGTTGTATGCTGCCAATCAAATAATGAATTTGTTATACATGAATAGTATGTGGACTTATTATTGGACTTTGCATTAAATCTCTATTAGTTGGTTAATATATATATGCACAAATGCTACTAGTAGTTGTACACAGCCAAAACTAACCATGATCATGTCACAGCCATGACTCATTGTCGCCCATTAACCTATTGCCCAAGATCTGATAGGCAATAAGAAGTGGCTGATATCGCTAGGACGAGAGAGCCGCATGATCCGACAAACGGTGATGGTGTCAATCAGGACGGTGAGAACGAGGAGGCATGAGGCCCTAGCAATTGTCTCCGACTAGATCAAGATGACCAGGTAACTTAGGTATCATGTGACTAGGTAGCCACACATGATAGTTAATTGAGAGGATCTTAGCTTACTTGGTGTCTCTAGCAGGAGGTTCAGCCGATTGTGCAGCCAGATGGTTCGGGTAGTAGCAAGGCTAGAACCAAGCGAGGCGTGTCAAAGCTTCCTACTAGTAGAAATGCACACTGGCACATCACTAAGTCTGACCAAGTCGGGGAGCCGGTCAGACCGCGTAAAGTTTTGGGCAAATACATGACTATCATCGGGGCACTTATAAGGGACTACATCCCGATTCAGTATAGGAGGTGGAATGGGAAAGATGATGACCAGTGGAGGGTTCCTGAAAAGTGAGAAGGATGACACATGGGAGAACAAGATCCTAGTGTATTTCACTTTCCCAACAGACTATGACAAGGAGCAAGTCAAGAAAAAGCAAAAGAAATTATGGGGACATGCTTCAAGACTTTAAAGGGGACATTGTACAAGAAATTTATCCTCGAGGATAAAGAGCCAAATTGGGATGGTGGAGAGTACACCAAGCAGAAGGACTTCTGGCAAGAATTCAAGCAATACAGGCAATTCGAGGAGTAAGCACAATCAATGAACATCAAAGGAAGCACAATCAATTAAGAGTCGAAGAAATACACCATGAACATCAAAGGAAGATAAACAAGATTGTCGAAGACAACCTCGATTTAACCTTGGATGATGCCACGAACATCTATTATGATTCAGTAGCATTCGAGATGGCAATACCGGCAATGCAGTATCAAAGAGGCAATTTCTTGGTGTGCGGGGAGGAGTATAAAAATTTGACAACATATATGCGTGACTTGCATGATTATTACATGGCCCAAGCACATGAGACGTAGTTCACGGGTTTCAAAGTTATTATCCACAGTCCGCTTGTTTTCCATTATCCTGATGAAAAGAAGCACTTTGTTGATTGGGATCACTTGTTTTAGCTATACTAGAGATGCGATCTCGATACACAAATATTGACGTTGTGGACTATGTAAGTACCATACTCGCACGATATTATAATTAACTACTCTCTCGATACATAAATAGTTAACGACCGCACATTCTCCATGAATTATGCTGGTGTGTAGCAAAACATTGCTTCAAAAGAAAGTACGCTCATATGTCCTTCTTGGACCTTGAGCTAGTCAACGAGAAAACATGCAGAGGCATGCAAGGAAATAAAGTAGAAGATCTGATGGTAACATTGATTGCTATTTTGAAGCTTTCAAGATGAATAATAAAACCGAAATACTTCTAGCCTACAATGGCGAGTATGTGTTCTCTGCTCTTATTTTTATGCTTATTTTTAGTTATGATTATTCTTTACCTAGGGTTTTGTAATTGCAGCAACCATTTCATCTTCATTGTTGTCGATATTAAAAGAAATCGTATCGGGGTGTGGGACTTAAAGAAAAAACAACTTTCTTTGCTCGATCCCCTAGTCAAAGTGCTTAATGAGTAAGCGAACCTAATAACATATTATTTTCTAATTGCACATAGCACATTCTAATGTTGCCTCTTCTTTCACACTTTATAATGTGGCACAATGTCTAGGCAAGAATGGTCGATGGGACGAAGGTCCCATTCCAGGTTGCAGAATTGCAAATGGACACCCTAAATCAGCGAGTTCTACGTAATGTGGACAATGTTTCGCTACCTCGGCGTAAAATCGGAGGAGACAAATGCTTTGATGTGTATAATCCCCATTTCATTTATATCTCTAATTCAACAAAACCATCTACTATTTTCTCTAACATTTTTGCCTTTTGATATCATTTTTTTGAATGACAGCGCAAGAAATTTAAACACCAAAGGCTGTTAGAAATGGAGATCATAGCACTATCATCAGAGCTTGCATCCTTCATCATGTAGGAGGTATTGGAAAAAGAAGAAACATTCTCCATTGCACAATCCATGAAGTATAAGAAGTAGTATGGGCTAGAGCAGCTCGCTAGACTATTGTAATTTCTTTTTAATTTCAAGGGATCGAGATCTTGATAAGTACATTTGAACTGTAACCGTAACATATGTAATGATTAATGTTGATGGACCTATCGTCTACATAGTGAATATAAAGCGCACCCCGATTCCATAAAAAATATAAAAGAAATTATAAAACAATAAAATGCAAAAAAGAAATCACTGTTGGTTGGCTCAAAACTGACAGTGATGGTTAAGAGGGCACTGCCAGCTCGACATCACTACTGGCTGGAGCTACAAACCAGCAGTGTTGTTGAACCCAGCACTGCCGGTCAAGCCAACAGTGATGCTCAGTTGGCTTGAGCCACAAACCTTCAGTGTTGGCTTGAGCATCACTGTCTGCTTGGGCCACAAACCAGCAGTGTTGGCTTGAGCATCACTATTAGCTTGAGCCACAAATTGGTAGTGTTGGCTCAACTAGACATTGTCAGGTGGTGCCAGGAGCCAACACTCTTGGCTGGACATCACTGACGGTTTTGAGTTACCGGCACTGATGTAAACTCCACATCACTGCCGGTTTGCCACTGTCAGTTCAAAATTCAGCAGTGAAGGGATTTTTTGAACCGACAGTGATGTGCTAATCTGGGGTAGTGTAATGACTATAGACCATTTGGTTTTAAATAATTTGTGATCCCACATCCACGCACTGGTATTCTTCTAGTTGGTTCAGTTACTAACTCCATGTTTTGTGCATATGGAGCGCTTCACACCAATAATTTCTTTCGTTAGGGTATTGTGAAACATTCACTACTATATTCAGCCTTTTCAAAGTTTACCAAAAAGGTTTCCAGTGATGGGCATACAACCCGCCTCTCTAGGATGTTCACCATTAATCAATTTTTGTAGAAGTTGTCATAATGTTTATCTCCAACTTTTTTTTAAAAAGCAAAAGCCTATCGGCAAGATTGTTCTCAAGCCCGCTCCTAGGTATGTCATGGTCATAGCTGCCCAAGCCCACTCCTAGGCTAGCTGCCGTTGCCGAGCCCGCTCCTAGGACCCCATCGTTGTAGAGCCTGCTTCCAGGCCAGTCGTCGAGCCTTGCTACCCCACCATTGCCTGACCTTACCAGATCTAAATGGTCGCAACATCATGCATTGTAGATCCAAATCTGAGGCCACAAGGATGCCATGGCTGCCGCCAACAACGGGGGAGAGGATGAGGCATTGATGACATAACTAGGAGGCCACACCTTCCGCCAACGATGAGGACGACCAATCGACGATAGCACACAAGCCCTCATCCCATGGGTCTCCAGAGCCCTAGTGGTGGTGAGGAGGAGGCGGATCTCTGGATCTATGGTGGTGTTGACGATGGCGACCGGGAGGAAGAGGTGGGGCGCCAGATCAAAGCCCTCATCACACTGGAAAAGTGGGCGACTGGATCTTAGACCCTTTGTTATGCTGGAGAAGTGGGTGCAGCGCCGTCACTAAGCATCCTCCCTGACGTGCCTTGGCCACTAGAGAAGCATGCGTGCAACCTTGGCTCTCGGTGTCGCCGCGAGGATTCCTCCTGTGCCTAAAGCCACGACATGCCTCGGCCCATGCGTGTAGGTGCCCCTAGGTAACGCGCCTTTGCCAGATCTGACAATCTAGATCCACTAGACTTGGGATGAAGAAGAGAGGGAGGAAGCGAAGGGAGATCGAGAGAAATGGAGGGAGTGGCGTCTTTCGCATGTGGGAGAAGAGACTGGGAGAGGGAGGTTCGTCGACGGACTTTAGGGTTTGCCCATTCGATTGGCTACATAGTTTTGTTATTTAGAGTAGTGCTCATGCCTAGTTTTAGAGCATCTCCAACAATCTTTCTTAAACTCATTGTCTAAATCCTTATCTAGAGAGCCATTCTAATAAAATTTGCTCTTTAAAATTTTTCACCTTCCAACAACTTATATCCATATATTGTTTGGCATTTTGGAGAACCACCTTCGCTCTCTATCTTTGGCGAGTGGGGAATCCAGAATAGAGGACAGAAATATTTAGACATTTAGTTGAAGAAGGTGTTGGAGGGGATTCTTTTCACCGAAATCTCTGTTAACATTAGTACAGAAGGGTATAAAGAGACACTTAGAGTTGCTCTTATCTATATCTCTTATAAAGCTAGCCCCCACTATAAATTCTATCTAGTCCCACAACGATCCATGCCATCAATCCCCTAAAATTCTTTCTGATAGACGAAAAACTCCCACCCCTCAACAACTCTCAAACATGTTTTAATCTATGGTACCCCACACCTAACAAAGGGCCACTTCCTTCATCAATTTTCCAAAATCCTCAATTCCGAACCCACGTCCATTCATTTGGATGTAAGTGCACATGCATACAAAGATCAGTGTTTGGCCTCCTTTTGTCCATCTATATATTATGTCTTTGTGCTCTAGGATGAAATTCTGATTCTTTTATTGATAGGGGCTGTAGTATTTGGCTCACAAGAAATGATTGTGCATTTAATAGTTGCTAATCGAAAACACTTTTGTAGGTATTGTTCAGAGGGACGGATTGGCTTCGGTTCTGGCTTTGTTACAACGCACCGAGGAACCTAAGAACCACGCCTAGTTTAGGCCCTATTTGGTTGGGCTTTTGGTTATGGCTTTTGCCCCCAAAAGCCAAAAGCTCAACCAAAGGCCCCAAAAGCCATATGCGTTTTCGACCAAAAGCAGCTTTCACTGTAGTACAAATCCAAAAGCACCTTATCCCCCTGCTTTCACTAGCTTTTGAGTTCAAAAATTACCCACCTGCCACTCGTTATGAAAGCGAACCAATTTTCCCCTTCTCTGTTCTGTTCGCATAGTGAGGAAAGGAGACGCGATGCCGTAGACCCGACGCCCGCAGGAAAGAAGAGGAGCGCCGAAGCAGCCACCTCGCCGGAGCAGCCTCCAACATGCTCCTCCTCCAGTGGGCTCCCTCCCCCCCTCCCTGCTCCGGCCTCCAGTCGCGCGGACGCGATATGCTCCTCCTACGGCGGCGGGCGCCCCCTCCCTCCCTGCTTCGCCCAGATCCAGCCCGGCCTCCCTCCCTCCCTACTCTGGCCTCCAGTTGCGCGGACGCGACGTGCTCCTCCTCCGGCGGCGGTGCCTCCCCCCTCCTTGCTCCTGCCGGGGCTCCCTCCCTGTTCCAGCCAGATTCGGCGAGGCCTCCCTCCCTCCCTGCTCTAGCCAGGCGACGCCTCCCTGCTCCAGCCAGGCGACGCCTCCCTGCTCCGGCCGGTGACGAAGCTTCTCTCCCTCCCTACTCGGGCCAGCGGCGCCTCCCCGTAGCATCCACCAGGCCTGTCGCCGATCGTGGCCACCTCGCCGGCCGCCCCTAGGCCTGCTCGCCGGAGCACCGCCCCTCGCCGGAGTGTCGATCTGAGGAAGAAAAAGCACACAGGAAAAAAACCACCGAAATATGCATGGAGTTATGGACATGCGGTGTCAGGGCTGACCTGTGGTGTCTGTTGACAGTGTTTTTTCAAAAGCCACAGCGAGCGGAACCAAACGACTTTTCCAAAAGCCACGGCTCACAATCTACAACAACTTTTTGAAAAGTCACAGCTCACAGTAGCTTTTTCAAAAACCACAACTCAATCAGACTGGGCCTTACTCTTGCTGGCTACTAGAAGCAAGGTCGATGGAGTTCTTCGCCTCCCATGGACGACCTTTTTATTTTCCATGTTGGATATTAATGTTAACACACATCGTGTTGAGTGAGCAAAACTTTATACAGTCTGTTCGCTTGTTGGTTTCAGCCAGGGCTTATAAGCCAGTCAACAGTATTTTCCTCTCACAATAGCCCCGTTCGTTTGGCTGAATTTGGCTGAAAAACACTGTTCCGGCTGAATTGTTGTGAGAGAAAAACACTGTTCCAGCTAAAAAAAAGAAGCCGAATAAGCCGGATTATAAGGTAAGCCGAACGGGGCAAACAAACCAGCACCAGTTAGGCTTATCAGCCCAGAAACCAACCAGCGAACACGCTCATAATAATTTTGCATTGATCCCTCTTTTTCAGCCCAGAAACCAACCAGCGAACACGCTCATAATAATTTTGCATTGATCCCTCTTTTTTAAAGAGATGTGAAGCCGAATTTTATCCATTATCTAAAAAAAAAAAGTATCAAGGGCACCTATACTGGTGTTGCGCCCCAATTCTTCCGTGAGGAGAAGCACCAACAAATGCCCCCCACGCCCTTTCAAAAAAAAGCCCTCCATGGCCCTAGCCTAGTTTAAAGAAGTATGTTTCCTCGTTCGTATGCAATGGTAGGATTTCTATATTTCATCTCTTTTTAAATTAAAATTGAGTTATTTGCTCTCACTTCAATATTAATGTCCTGTAAATTATATATTGGCTTTTGCACCATTTTGCTCTGCTTCCTTCCTAGGGTTTATGCCGAGTAATTTTTCTAGTATGTATACCATTCAAATGTCCCAAACATTTATCGAGTGCCATTTTGCCAGATAAATTGACTGATACAATCAAAACCATTATGTAATACAAATGTATAGTTTTAAATTTAATTAATTTTCATCGAGAACCATATGCATAAATTATGTTTGAAATTTTAGTAACAACACAGGGGTATTTATCTAGTAGTTTACGAGTAGGAATTCTTTTTTTTAGGGGTACGAGGAGGAATTCTGGATTCAAGCGATTGTTTATAATATAGTAGGCAAAAAAAGACTTTTTTTTTGCATCGAAACTGGGGAAAGCACGAGGTGGTCTTGAAACGATAGGTTGCCGAGAAAGGAGATAATTGGAATTTTGCCATTATCAAACGTGGGCTTCGCTCTTTTACCATTCTACAAAAGTGATTCGTTCGTTTGCCATTATGAAAGTGGACACACTCGCTGGAATGCCCTTTTATCGCCAGCATGACCGGTTTGCCCCTGCTTCTTCCACGTCCACGTCCGGCTCATGACCCGCGCCGACATGGACGCGTGGGCGGCCGACCTGCGCCGCAGCGTCGGCGCCGCCACCGGAACCGACAACACCGGTGCAGGCCTTGTCATCTACGTCGGCGACATACGCTGGGCCGTCGACAGCAGCAACGACGACGCCCGCGGCTTCAGCCCCGCTGCGCACCTGGCCGCAGAGCTCGGCCGCCTGCTCGGCGAGCTCCGCCTCCGCGCCGCAGAGCACGGGCACGGCGGGCGTGCCTGGCTGGTGGCGGCAGCGAGCTACGGCACCTTCATGCGTTGCCAGCGGTCGTCCCTGGAGGATTATCAAATTTTTTGAGAATTATCAAATGAATTTTTATAAATAAAATTTGTGCAATTCTAGCTTCATAAATTGGTAGTGTGCTTGAGCTATGATAGTGTGTAATTGGTTGTTACGTTTGATAGATGTTTGACCATTAGTTAATTAATCAAAGTTTGCTAATCAAAAGCAGGTTGCAAAATCCTGAAATCAAATTCAGTTTTCCAGTTTCATGTTCATGCTTTCAAAATTTAAAATCTTCCTAACCAGTTAGCTTTAGATGTTGATCCTTAAAGAAAAGTTGGAGACCTCTGTTGGATGAACAACTTTTGTTAAAGGCTATGACCACGTTTCCACATCAAATCGAGAGAACAAGTGAGCTGAAGTTGGGGTTTCAGGCTGTGAACAGTAAAACCGGCAGCAGCAGCTCGTCTGCCTCTGCACCACCGATGCTCGCCGTCGTGGCCGCCTTCTAGCGCTGTCCGCACGCGTGGCCACGTACTCGTCTGCGTGGAGAGCTCGAGAAGGCACTGGCAAATTTGGAGTTCGCGTCCTCGCCTTTAAAACCCGACGCCGCCGCCGTTTTCTTCTTTTCTTCCTCTGTCCGCCGGTGGCAGCTCTGCTTCACCGGCTGCAGGTCCCACGTCACCTCCAAGGACGACCGCTGGCAACGCATGAAGGTGCCGTAGCTCGCTGCCTCCACCAGCCAGGCGCGCCCGCCGTGCCCGTGCTCTGCGGCGCGGAGGCGGAGCTCGCCGAGCAGGCGGGCGAGCTCTGCGGCCAGGTGCGCAGCGGGGCTGAAGCCGCGGGCGTCGTCGTTGCTGCTGTCGACGGCCCAGCGCATGTCGCCGACGTAGATGACGAGGCCTGCACCGGTGTTGTCGGTTCCGGTGGCGGCGCCGACGCTGCGGCGCAGGTCGGCCGCCCACGCGTCCATGTCGGCGCGGGTCATGAGCCGGACGTGGACGTGGAAGAAGCAGGGGCAAAACGGTCATGCGGGCGATAAAAGGGCATTCCAGCGAGTGTGTCCACTTTCATAATGACAAATGAACGAATCCCTTTTACGGAATGGCAAACGAGCGAAGCCCATGTTTTGATAATGGCAAAATTCCAATTATCGGTTTGTACGAACTGGGCTCGAATCAATGGAATGGGCATGTGCCGAGAAGAGGGTTTTGCAGGAAGAGGGGAGAAAAAAGGAGAAAGAGGAAGAGGGAAACCCTTGGCCTCGCGCCGTCAAGTAGAGACTCGAAACACCGTGACACTCCGCCTCTCCCTCCGCGCACCTGCCTGCATCCGCGCCGCCACTTCCCTTGCTCTCCTCCGCCTTCTGGAGCGAGCGGCACCGCGCTAGCGGCAGCCATGGCTCTCGCCTTCGACGAGTTCGGGCGACCCTTCATCATCCTCAGGGAGCAGGAGAAGAAGACGCGCCTGCGCGGGCTCGACGCGCAGAAGGTCAACATCGCCGCCGGCAAGGCCGTCGCGCGGATGCTCCGCACCTCGCTCGGACCCAAGGGCATGGACAAGGTGCTCCAGTCCCCCGACGGAGACGTCACCATCAGTACGCATCTTCTTCCCTTCTTCATTGGATGATTGTGTACGCTGGTCGTGGTGTAGCATGTGTACCGGGATGGGGCGATCTGAGAGGGAACGACCCGCCGCCCTTGGATCATCGACCCAGGTGGCCCAGGTGAAGTGGTAGTCCTTTGAGAACCAGGGTTTTTGAGTGGTGGGTGAATGTCTTGAGATCTAGCTTATTGCCGGACAGTTGCTCGAACTGGCCCCCCCAAGTGAGGTTCCCGACAATTTATGATATGTGCAATGTTTCGGTTTTGGGTGTTAATTGGCCAAATCCAGTTTTGTGTTTTACAAGTTCATTTTGTAGTTATTTACACGATACAAGGCATCTCACTGAAAGTTCTGCCTTATGACATGCCAGCAAATGATGGGGCCACGATTCTGGAGCAGATGGATGTTGACAACCAGATTGCAAAGCTGATGGTGGAGCTGTCCCGTAGTCAAGACTATGAGATCGGGGATGGTACCACTGGGGTGGTGGTCATGGCTGGGGCACTCCTAGAGCAGGCTGAGAAACTTCTGGAGTGTGATATTCACCCGATACGGGTTGCCGAAGGTTATGAGATGGCATCAAGGGTAGCTTTTGATCACCTTGAGCGCATCTCCCAAAAGTTTGAATTCAGTGCAGACAATATAGAGCCCCTGGTTCAGACCTGCATGACGACTCTGTCGTCAAAGATGTAAGTTATAATACAGGACCTTCTGTTCAATCCATCAACTTTATGATGCAAGGGTTTTGTTAAGTAATTTCTAGTCTGAATTGGTTCTTTGGCATCATGAATTTTAACTTGTTTATTTTTTTCTGTATGTATCCTGTGTCATTTATTTTATTCTGAAGTAAAAAACTTCTGTCTGCCGAGGATGTGACATAATCACATGAAACTTTTTTCTGGTTTTCTTCCTTTTATCTGTGTTGACCTAACAGAAATAGGATAGCAGATTGCGTTGGTTTGCGCGCCCAACCATTGGGTGATTCATATATATATACAGCAATGATTTTTCTTTTGTTCTTCACATTATCAACTCTGTAGTTCTGCTCCTTGTATGATTTTTGTTGCAGGTAATGCTCATATACCAGAAAATATATTTTTCTACTCCTTTATGATACTTTCTTTGTTGGTAGATTTTTGTAGAAAAACAGAACAGAACGTCTGATGGTATCTATTCCTCTTCTACAGTGTTCACCGTTGCAAGCGGGCACTGGCAGAGATTGCTGTCAAAGCAGTCCTTCTATTGCTGATTTGGACAGGTAGGATGTTAACTTGGATTTAATCAAAGTAGAAGGCAAGGTCGGTGGGAAGCTGGAGGACACAGAGCTAATATATGGAATTGTCGTTGACAAAGATACGAGCCACCCTCAAATGCCAAAGAGAATTGAGGATGCTAAGATAGCCATCCTGACGTGCCCATTTGAGCCCCTGACGTGCCCATTTGAGCCCCCGAAAGCTAAGACAAAGCATAAGGTTGACATTGATACTGTAGAGAAATTCCAGACGCTGCGTGGGCAGGAGCAGAAGTACTTTGATGAAATGGTTCAGAAATGCAAGGTAAGCACTAAACTGTTTAGTTGTGAATATCCTAGTTTTTGGTACCTGGCTGATAATGATCTTATATTGGTTTGGATGCGAGATCCTCAATTGAAATAATTTATATTGTTACATTGCCCAGTTTTCATTTGTCGACAATTGTTTTATTGTAAATGTTTGAAAAACTTTGAAATATTTCCCTTTACAATTACAAAATAAGGTATTATGCGTGTATCAAGCATTCAAGCGTATTCGTGTCATTCAGTGTGTTTGCTTTGCTCAGTAACTATTCACATATATTCTGTAGGATGTTGGTGCAACCCTGGTTATTTGTCAATGGGGTTTTGATGATGAAGCCAATCATCTATTGATGCACAGAAATCTGCCAGCTGTCAGATAAATGGAATTGATTGCCATTGCTACAGGTCCACACGTTCCTATAGCTCACTCATGATTAATTGATTATAACTGACCTGCTAATGCAATACCTGATATTTGAAAACTGACTGTAGGAGGACGGATTGTTCCAAGATTTCAAGAGCTGAGTCCAGAAAAGCTAGGGAAGGTATCATCTTCTGCACACATTTTATTTCAGTTATATGGAACCTGCATAGTTGACCATATCTTGACGATGTGGTGTCCAATTATGCAATTGTAGTGCCCAAACTAGAGTGAACAGATCATCCTTGGGGACAGGGCATTGCATTGATATTTTTTTCGTGTATAATAAGTAACTCCTTTATTGTTTCTGACAGGAAACAAATGAGCAATTTCATCTGTTGGATAAAAGTACTTGTTTATTGTTGAATTGTTAGGATATTTACTGATTTTTAACTGGTTTCTGAGTTTATGAAGGTGATTTAATTATCACTGGTCAATAAATTGAATCCTTGACTTCAATGTGGTCAACTGTAATGGCACTCTTAGTAGCTTAGCAGTTTGGTTTAGCCTTTTTTATCAAATTGTGTTGATCCCATTTGAATGCCTACAATACAGTACATAAAAAAAATCTGCAGGCATCTTTATGGATTGCAAATAGCTATGCAAAGCATCATTTTGATTGATCTGCTTGAATAGGCTGGATTAGTCAGAGAGAAGTCATTTGGAACAACCAAGGACCGGATGCTTTACATTGAGCAGTGTGCCAATTCCAGAGCTGTAACTATTTTCATTCGTGGTGGTATGTTCTGATGTTTGTATCCTTTTTCTTGCTTTCATATAACATCTATACATATGCCCACCTCCTTTATCAGACATCAACATCAACATTTCATATGATTTGGAAACACTCCACAGCTGTTCTGAATAAAGCGACTATCATCTAACAGAGTGGATGCTATCCTAAAAATTAATAAAAAAAAAGTGGGAGCTATGTAGCTGTATCAGTATTCTGATTGAATTTTCAAACCAAGGATTGTCTTGTATAACTGGTGGTATTAATCCTGCTGCATCAGGAACCAATATTGTATACAATTTTGTGCAATGAAAGATTTGTAGGTAGAAGGGCAGGCCTGGTGCAAGCGGTAGAGTCTTACCGCATGTGACCGGAAGGTCCTGGGTTCGAGTCGCGGTCTTCTCGCATTGCACAGGCAAGGGTAAGGCTTGCCACTGACACCCTTCCCCAGACCCCGCATAGAGCGGGAGCTCTCTGCACTGGGTACGCCCTTTTTAAAAAAAAAGATTTGTAGGTAAATCATTTGTTGGACAACAAAGCTACAAATATTTCCTTATTTTGGTTTGTCGTAAAAACTATCTACTGCTGTACAGGAAATAAAATGATGATTGAGGAGACCAAGCGCAGTCTTCATGATGCTCTTTGTGTGGCAATGAATCTGATCCGCAATAACTCAAGTGTGTATGGTGGTGGCTCGGCAGAGATATCTTGCTCAATTGCTGTTGAAACTGCAGCAGATCGGCACCCTGGAGTTGAGCAGGTGCTTGTTGTCTTTGGAGCTTATACTTGCTGCTATGTAATATGGTACCTTCTGACTGTTTCTTTGATGTGCGGTATGCTATCAGGTCATTTGCTGATGCATTGGACGCTGTTCCACTAGCCTTAGCTGAAAACAGTGGTTTGCCTCCTATTGATACCTTAACTGCGGTGAAAGCTCAACAAGTGAAGGTATTTTAATTCTGTATTCCTTTTTTTTTCAAGTATATTACTTCAATTTTTTAATAGCTGCTGTGGCCTCTTGAAACTACGTGATAGCTCTGGATCCTTTTACTTGTCATCCAGATCATACTCGATTTGTAGTTTGAATTTGGCCTTGTGTAACATTGTCTTTTTTTTTCTCCACCATTAAGTGCGCTTGTACAATCTGATCTAGTACAGTAGTACTACATAATGTGATTGTTTCAGCACTTCTGTTGTGGTCGCAATGCTCTTTGTAGTGTTTCAGTATGGTATTCTTGCTGTTAATCATTACTGCTTAGGTATACTGCTTGGAAACCGTGGTGACATGTGTTTACTGAACCACCTTTTCAGGATAGCAACCCCCATTGTGGCATAGATTGCAATGACGTTGGCACCAATGACATGAAAGAGCAGAACGTCTTTGAGACCCTGATTGGCAAGCAGCAACAGATCTTACTTGCCACGCAGGTGGTGATGATGATCCTCAAGATCGACGACGTGATCTCGCCATCTGAGTACTGATGAAGCCTGGGAAAGAATAGACAGCTGTGCTTGGTGACAATTAGGCGTCAGAGACTCAGAGGGGCTGCGAAGCCGAGTCGGTTTATGAACGGCGCCGTGGTTTGAAAAGCAAAAACCATTCCACATGCTGTGCGGTTAATTTGCCCGTGCCATTGATGGTACCTAAAGGAGTAGCCGCTGCAGCTGCGCATACCCTCTTAGCACTTAGGAGAGCACTATCTGAACAGATTCCATGATGCGCTAGCTACCTTTGTTGAGTAAATTCTAATGTCACAAAATTATAAGGCTTTCTTTAATGTCTTGAAAGTTGTTCATTTTCCATGAATACCATTATGTGAATTTTGTGTTTCTTGCTGCCGTTTCATCATGTACCGTGAAATAATGGGTCTCTGACTATATCGGCCTACAAGATGAGAAGGTTTATCCATCAAATTTCATTGCAGATATGTCCTTGTGAGTCTAACATTATGGGCCCACCAAAAAATCAAGCCCACGGGCTTTTTCCCATCCTGAGGGTTTGTTCGGTTATTTTCTGTAGCTGGCTTATTTGGCCGATTTTTTTTTTTATTTTTAGCGTTTTTTTTTGAAATTTTTTCACAAATATGCCTTTGGAGGTATGATTTCAAAATCTGGACCTTTAGCTCGGTGCTATCGTTGATTGGCGCCGAGCTCGGGGCTACGTTGGCGCCATGGACGCTGACATGGCAGTCAGCTCGGCGCTGTGGATTTTAGCGTCGAGCTCGGCGCCAATAATCCTGGCGCCAATCTCTTTTACGTATGGGCCCGAGGTTTCTTTCTCTTCCTCTCTCTCTATATACCGTCCCTGCCTGTGCACCGCGCCCGCGCCCTTGGCGACCATCACTGCCCACGCCGGCCCCGTGCCCGCGCCGGTCGTCCCCGGCCGCGCCCTCGCCCTCGGCGGCCGTCCCCGCCCGCACCCGCGGCCGCGGCGGCCTCGTGCCCACGCCAGCCGTCCGTGCCCGCGACCGCGTCGTCCCCGAGCCCTGCAGCGCTCGGCCGCGCCAGGTAAAAATTATGAATATGCAATATAGGTGCTTAGTTAGCTTTGATTGTAATGTCGTATTTCGATTATTTGTTATTTACTAGTTAATGTGATGACTCATGTAGTTGATTTAGTTAGTGATCTAGTGAGATAGATATGTAGATAGATAGAAACATAGATACATAGGTACATAGACATAGCTATTTTGTAAGTACACTGTATATATATACACGTAGTTATTATCTTATTTACTTAGTTTGTAGTTAGAAAATACTTGTTAGGTACTATCTATCGTCTCATTTGGACTAAAGAACATGTGTTTCGTTATGTGTTTGAACTAGATGGACAACCTAGTGGCCATATATCATGGAGGCACCGTTGAATGCGACCGCTATGGATATGTTGAGTTTGTTGACATACAAAGTGTGCCTGTGCTATTCAATGATAGGCCTTCATTTAGTGAGATGGTTGCAAGGGCTCAGGAGGAGCTGCATTGCCTTAGAGATGATGATGATGGCATTGCAGTTGAGGGTGTACTGCACCTAGGTTCTCCTCCCAACATCTTCAGGCGATCTACTTAAAGAAAAAGCACCTTTCATGATCCTACACAAAGATTCCAACAAAAAATTAGTAGCCTACTTACACAAATGAAGAAAAAAGATAGTGGAAACAATTACTTACATTAAACGACTGCATGTGTAGAAACAACGCACCGCTGTGTCTGGATGTCTCGATTGAAACACGTCGACCGGAAAACCACAGTCACAGTTAGGGATAGAGAGGTTAGGAGGGACGGGGGCATCTTTGTTAGACGCATCGGGGTATAATTCTCGAGGACGACCCCGTTTTCGCCAAAATTCCTCCCGATACATTTCTTGCATCTAACAAAACGATTGTAATTTAACAAACAAAAATCAAAACATCACTAATTAATGTCAATGAGAATCATAACTATAATACAACCAATTTCGTTCTAAGAACCAAAAGCAATTAACATTAAACCTTAAACCTAGGGTTTCCCGTTTGATGCACAACAATGAACCCATAACATAACAACATGCGCTGCGGTTACATAGGTTTGCTAGCTTTTCCAAGCCTTGGCATCATCCTACGGTTATATAATACAAATATTAAAAATTGCATGAAACCTTAAGTCATGACGATTCTTAGGTTGAAAAATCCGACTAATATATACCGAATCGATGTGAAAAAAAACTAGGAGGGGAGCGAGGATACCTTGCTCTAGAAGATCTACGGATCAAATCAAAGTTTTCAAGGTCCAATATGCCGATTCGTGAGGTAGGGCGAAGTGGGGAGAGAAAAAACTCGAGAGGGAGGAGAAAGAAGAGGAAGAAGGCTCGGACAGGAAGGTTGAGGCCGGGGTTAAAACACCACCTCGGCGCCATAGATCATGACGCCGAGCTTCCTGCCAAGTCACCGCCACGTCTGCGTCGATCCCAAGACCTCGGTGCCAGCAACGATGGCGCCGAGTAGTGTAAGCTCGGCGCCAGCAACGCTGACGCTGAGATAAGGGTCTAGATTTTAAAATCATATCTACAGGGGCATATTTGTGAAATCTTTTCAAAAAAAAAGCTAAAAAATAAAAAAAAATCGGCTTATTTGGCGTGTGCAGACAAGACAGATGACGTCTTGTTTAGCGTATCTTGGCAAATCTTCACCCTTTGACCTATATATAAAGAGTAATACAAAATGTTCCTTTGATTGTTCCTGGTCTTTCTATCAAATGTTTATTTTGGCTATTTGTTTTTGAAGGATTAGATATTAGTTGAAAATAAGAAAAGAACTTGTGAGTTTGTGATGGATAATTCCAATCTACTATTCTTCTAAACCAATTTCTCTGAACTGAAACGAGTGATCTGATAAATTTCTAAGTTATGTATGTTGCTTTGTTAAAAATGAACCCTAAGGCAACCAAGAGAACAAGCCAAGCAACTAGTCAG
This sequence comes from Miscanthus floridulus, assembly GCF_019320115.1. NCBI lineage: Eukaryota > Viridiplantae > Streptophyta > Magnoliopsida > Poales > Poaceae > Miscanthus > Miscanthus floridulus. Next base: position 77,709,540 of record NC_089598.1, read on the forward strand.
TACTTGTCTTGCTATTTGCAAACACGAAAAACCTGGACCTACCAGGAATGTATAGATGTTTAATATAAAACGGTAATCCTTGTTTACTTAGTCTTGCAATTCAACATTTTTAGATAGCCTGTGGCAACAAGCATGTTCACTGTAATGAATTTTCTACTTTTTTTTTCTGTCTATAAAGACATTTGAGTTAAGTAAGTTTTATTTGATGTTTACTTTGTTGCAGAAATATGGATGAAATAAAAGATGGTTTTCTAATGTCCTCCAAGGGAAGGAAACAAAGCTGCAATATTTGATAGTGTGTGATTAGAAGACTAACGAAGATGTATATTTCATTTTTTACATGAGCAATCCTATGTTCATACATGCACAAGAGTGTCTTTTTTTTCTTCAGATTTTTAGAATTTCATAGTTTATATACCATTTTCTTAATTTTTTTTGGATGGAACTCCCAATTATATTTTATTTTGTAGCACATTTTTTTTGAATCGAACATGTTTATATTTGGTGTTCTACATTTTTTTTTATTTTGACATCCACCAGAGTAATTTCTTTGAGTCAGACGTGAAATTCCTGCTGATCTCACACAGTCACGCATCCTTCCAAATGCGTGTCTGACGCAGATTCCAGACATGGGAAATTTCCCCTGGTTCCATACATGGATTGGGTGGTGGGCAGGGTTTAACCAAATCCAAATGTGGATTAGAAGCATTCGTATCTACCTTAACCAAATCCAGGAATAAAAAACCTACACTTAGCCCTCAAGTCAAAATTCCTTTTAAGGCCTTGTTTGATGTATTCGTACCTACCTTAATCCACGTATGTTGGAGTGGAAATTAAATTAATTTTCATCTCCAATCCACTCTAACACATATGTGTTGAAGTGGAAATTAAATTAAATTCCATCCTCAATCCACTCTAACACACATGGATTGAGGTACGAGTGCATCAAAAAATCTCTCAATCTTCTTCAATCCTCTTGAATTGGAAATTAATTGAACAAGTCATAACTAATAACTCATCCCCCCTCAAACCAGATGGTGGCTGAAGGTGCATCAGGCTCCGACAGCCCTGTGCCAGAGCACGCTAAAAGCCCCATGTTTGATTTCAGTAATTGAGATTGCTAGTGGACTAACCTTTGGAAGTGTTGATTATAAGTGAAGTCTACACCAAAATGGAGAGCAAGGCTAGAAGTTGGATGAAGGGTGATCAATCCAAATGGGGCAAGCTCACACTTGCAGAGAAGATGAAGAGGTGAAAATAAGCCCGAAGGCAATGGTATATGTTAGGGGTTTTGTTTTCACCGGCTGAGACTCAATAGTGTGTGGTCGTGTTTAGGATAGACAGTCATGTTAGCCTCGGGAATCTGGAGAGTGAATTGTTGAAATGGTCTGGGGGTTCTGCCGGACTGTTCAGAAGTGTATGGTTCAGTCTGAGTTGAAAACATCTAAGTGTGTGTATTGGCGGATCGTTCGGGTGAACGAGCGGACCGTACTAGCGTGCATTTCCAAACTTGGTACTGTTGGGTTTCTACCAAAAATTCTTCGGACCGTCTGGTTGATTTGTCGGACCATACCAGGGAACATTGGTGTATTTGTGAAGAATTTCTAAGTGAAGGTGCTCCCACACACTATCCGGGTGTGTCTGCCGGACCATCTGTGAGAACACAGTTTATGTGTTCTTGGGACTTCAAAAATGAAATCCACTTGGATGTTTAAACCAATCTGTGGGGGTGTTCCTAGGGTTCTATAGAGCATATCTAGCTAGGTGGATAGAGCTACATTGCATTCATTCATCAAAACCTGGCGACTTTCTCGGTGATGAACTAGCTAGATATTGACTTCTAGGTTTTCTAGGCGATTGTGCTTGTGAGTGATCTTACCAAGGGCGTGAATAAGACGCAACAAAGCTTCTTGGCGGTGTGGGTGAAGCTCAACTTGTTCTCCTCCTCCCTTGGCCTTCTTCTTCTTGAATCCTCCTCCTCTTCTTCTTGTAGAGGGAGGGGCATCCTTCCCCTTCTACCTCCAACAAAATCTTGTGAGGAGATCCTAGATCATCTCCATGGCTATCATCTTGCTGCTCCTTCCCTCCAAATTCTCCTCCTCCTAGCCTTGGTGTTCTAAAGAGAAGGGAAAGAACAAGAGAGAGAGAGAGAGAGAGAGAGAGAGAGAGAGAGTAGGGGAGATAGTGAGTGAGAGTGATTGTCGACGGAATGTCATCGATAGTCCTCCGAGGGGTATCCCACGAAGGTAGATTGATCGGCAGAGGTGCGCGTAATCAAGAACAAGAAGGCAACAGAGACACAAGAGTTAGATAGGTTCAGGCCGTCAGCACGACGTAATACCCTACTCCTGTGGTCTGTTGGTTTGTATTAGCTATCGTATGATATTGCGTGTGTTTTGAGGGGGTCCCCTACCCGCCTTATATAGCCGGGGGTAAGATTACAAGTCGGTTAGATCTAGGAGACAACCGGTAAGTAATAATAGATTATAGGAATCACATGATCGAGCATATCCTAACAGATCTCATAGCATCTTTAGGATATCGCCCTTGATGTCTTGCGGTACACGCCGAGCAGCACCGTGCACCGTAAGTCTTCGTCTTATGGGCTAGACCACCCCTGGTGGCATAGCCCATGTAGTCTGCCGTGGGTATCCGGGGTCATACCCCCCACAGCTAGTCCTCGAGCGCCTTGTATCCGCTGTGCAATGCCGTCTTGAGCTTATCCGAGCAGGTGTAAACAATGTTGAGTAGTCAGACTCATAGTCCGACCACCCTAATGAGTCACCGAGCAGTTGTGGACCGTGACCGACCAACTTAACTGTCCGGCCGAGCCTGGGCTTACCCAAGTAAGGCTTACCAGAAGGATGTAAGGAGCTCAAGTGCAAAATTGAAATTTTCTCGCTGTTAACCAAGTGTGCCCACTTAGAGTCCGACCACGAGAAAGGGAGATAATCTTCTTCAACTTTGGGAGGCACGGAGTCTTCCAACGAATAGATTAAAGAAAACACACTCACCGCAAGGTGAAGTGTGCCCACTTAGTTCCCGAGCCTGACAGTAGGTGACATGGTCACATGGTGCTAGGGTCCAGAAAGTAGAAGAAAGACAAAAGACCAGCCGAACAGGCAACCAGTCCACGGACTGAGCCCTAAAATGAAAAGCGCACATTCACCACAAGGTGAAGTGTGCCCACTTAGTCCCCGAGCCTGACAGTAGGTGACATGGTCACGTGGTGCCAGGGTCAGAAACAACAGTAACCAGAAAAAAGTCCCCAGTATGGTGAGAAACCGAATCATAATGATGACGTAGTCCCCGAGCCTGCTGAAAGATTTCAAAGATATCTTGTAGCAGGGTCAAAGAATTTTTAATGGAAGCTTGCCAACGTCATCTGCCATGTACTTCACAAGACCCTAGATGTGCTGCCCAAGATTAGCACCCTGATCCGAATAGCATGGAGCAACTTGATAGCACACCGATGAGACATAGCAAGATCCGATCACTAAGGAAGTCCCTAGCTTAGCTGGCGACGCTTGCATGAAGAATCCGAACACCGAGGAGTCACCAGCATAGCTGGTGAGCCCCCAGTGTAGCCGACGATGAAGCCCATGCGGTGAGCAGTCAAACCAACTGGTTGGCAGCGAAGTGAACGCTGAGTAGGAGTGAGTGCTGAGCAGTCCAACCAGTTGGTTGGCAGTGAAGTCCATCCGATAGGTTGTCCGACCACCCGGACAATGATCATCTTGTCCATTCTCTAAGCGTAAGCTCATTGACCGAACCGCGCCCCTGTGAAACAAATGAGTAGAATGGGTAGTACATGATGTAAAAATAAAATATGAACTTCAGAGAAGAATCAGCAATGGTGATGAAATAGCATATGCAGCTCGGCGATCAGTTGGCGTGAACACTTAGTGTTATTCTGAAGATGTGTTTATATTTAATATAAACCATGTGACCAGTTAGTGTGTAGCTGAGTCTCTAGCCCTAGCTAGCCTATTAACCATAACGTGGAGCACGGAGCAAGTGTGCATGTAGGAAGAGCAGTGCGTCGCTAAGGAGCCACCATCGACCACCCCTAATGCAGAGTGTAGGAGCTCGTGCACGTGTAGGGAGAAGCCAGAGATAGGGCCGTGTCTGGAAACATCCGAGCATCAACATGACTGTTCGGGGATTTGCCTTAGGCTTAGCTGTATGTCATCTTTAAGATGGTATACATGAAAGAAAATCGTTTGGAGGACAAACATGGAGAAAACAGCTCGGAGAAACATCATGGATATATATGAAGGTTGGGGAATATTTAGAAAAATATTAAAGTGTGACTTAACTTTAGACAGAACATCTAGTAGGTGATCGGGTCGGCAGGTGGATAAATGTCTCCAATCTGGTCGGCGAATTTGTCCCTTAGGGCATCCTGATGGATGGTGGTCGTATCCCCTGGAGTTTGCCAATCAACTTCTGATAGATCAAAACCGGAAGGTGGTCGGTGCCGAACTAGAGTGGTCAGAGCCGATTCCGTGAGGGAGAGGCAGTCGGTGAGCTTTTGGTCGACCTGATCGATGGATGCGATTAGATCATCGTTGCCAACCTGCTTCCTCGAGTAGCGGGGTAGCAGGCGGTGAGTTGTTGGTGAAGACGACCTCAGAGGCGGTTCCAAGATTGGATCTACTGTTGCAGGCATTGGTGTGGTCGGCGCAGAATTGATCTACATCGGCTTGATAATCTCTCCGTCTCCATTAGCATCGATGACCCAGAAGATTGATCCAACCGTAAAGATCTAGTCGGGCTTTGGAGAGGACAAAGAGCCTAAAAAGTGTACCATCTTGTTCATCATGGGAACAACATGCACACCCCTACCTGATGCTCCAACTGTCAATGGAATATCGTTGGTAGTCCTCCGAGGGGTATCCCGTGAAGGTAGATTGATTGACAGAGGTGCGCGTAATCAAGAACAAGAAGACAACAGAGATATAAGAGTTAGATAGGTTTGGGCCATCGGCACGATGTAATACCTGACTCCTGTGGTCTGTTGGTTTGTATTAGCTATCGTATGATATTGTGTGTGTTTTGAGGGGGTCCCCTACCCGCCTTATATAGCCGGGGGTAGGGTTATAAGTTAGTTAGATCTAGAAGATAACCGGTAAGTAATAATAGATTACAGGAATCATGGGATCGATCATATCCTAACAGATCTCATATCATCTTTAGGATATCACCCTTGATGTCTTACGGTACACACCGAGCAGCACCGTGCACTGTAAGTCTTCGTCTTGTGGGCTAGACCACCCCTGGTAGCGCAGCCCATGTAGTCTGTCGTGGGTATCCGAGGTCATACCCCCCACAGTGATAGTGGACATTGAGCTCCCTAGTTTCCTACTTGAGCTGGGATGAGGGCAGGTGGCCTGTTAAGTAGGGTCACGAGTGTCTAGAGCTGGATAGCTCAACTCTGTGTTGGCAGTGATCTAGCGAACTGTCTGGTGGGACATGTCGGACTATCTGGTAGGACATGTGTTTGTGCAAACTAACAAGTCTAAAATTGTGCATTCCAGAGCATCCAGTTATGAATGGTTGCATAACAGACCCTAGAAAATGCAAAATTTTGTATGCAAGTTTTCTGAAATTGACTTGAAATGCTAATGATGCTCATGATGTCAATGACTCTGCGTTGGTCATAACCGAGTCATGACAAACCTCCCCCTTTGGGGAATCGTGCCTCCAGATTCTCCAAAGGTCAAGTATAAGGATAAAGATTGAAATCTAAGGAAAACACCTATTTTATTCCCTCCTAAGGCACAACTTAACTCTAATTCAACGCAAAGCCCAAAAATATAGTTCTGTACCTTGAGTTAAAAAGATGAGGGTACTTGTCTTGGATTTGGCTCTCTAATTCCCAAGTAGCTTATCTTAAACTCTTATAAAGCTAAACCCTACTAGATTGTTTCTCTCTTCATGCAAGATGTCCACATCATTTCCCACTAAGTGTCCTCCTAACTTGTAATCCTTTCATGCAAGCTATCCCTGTCATCCCTTATTAATTACAAAAATGTCCACATCATCTCTATTATGTTGATCTTTAATCTATTAACATAAAGTCATCCACATATGCTATTTGTTTCATCACCTATCTTCTATAATGTGGTCAAATATTTCATTGGTTTTTCTTCTATTAGCTTACCGATTTTTACCAGATCCGATATAATAAAATAATATGCAATTCAAATTCATATATATACACAATATATAGAATACCATATTGTAATACTATATATAAAAGATTTATTTTTAAGAAAATCCTACGGCAACGCGCGGGGCATGCTTCTAGTTCTACTAAATGTTGGCTCCATTGCACTTTCACCATTTTCATGATTTTTGTTCGTGCCTCTTTGAAAAGTCTAGAATTGCAATTAGATTTTCCTTATAACTCAAATTTTGATCCAATTCAATGTCTTGCAACTAGAGTTGGTCGATGGGCACTTGGATTGCGTTGAGATGCATGAAATACATCATGAATACCCAAGAGTGAATCTGGTAGCGGAAGTGTATACTCTACTTCTACTCTCTTAGTATATATTGGAAAAGGCCCAACATATCTAGGAGCGAGTTTGCCTTTCACTTGAAATATTTTGGTGCCCACATGAAAGCTATAACTTTCAAATACACATAGTTGCCAATTTGGTATTCCATCTTTCTTCTATGGTCATTGGCATACGCCTTGTAGCGCGTTCTTAAGCTGCTCTTAAGCTGTTGCGGATTTGGTCCATTTTCTCTTCGGCATCTTGTACTAGTTTTGACCCATAGAGACATCGTTCTCCTACTTCCAACCAATTCAAAGGAGTTCAACACTCTCTACCATACAAGGCTTCATATGGGGATATGTTGATGCTTACTTTGTAACTGTTATTGTAAGCAAACTATGCAAATGGCAAGCATATGTACTAACTTCCACTATACATGGTAGCGCATGAACGAAGCATACCTTCAATAATATGATTTACTCTCTCGGTCTGTCCACCGGTCTATGGATGATAAATTGTACTAAAGAGTAAGTAGTGCCTATCGCAAGGTGTAAAGCCTCCCAAAACTTAGCGGTGAACTTTGGCCCTTGATCTGACACTATAGTCTTAGGCACTCCATGCAAATACACTCTCTTGGTGAGATACAACTTAGCATACTTGGATAATGAGTAGGTGGTATTCATAGGAATGAAGTGTGATGACTTGGTGAGTCGATCTACAATGACCTAAATAGCACTTACTCTAAACAAGGGTAAATCAAAATATATTTATATGATAAGTGCACAACAATTCAAAGACAGAGATAGATGCTCATAAATGTGGTATAGTTAGACTATGTAACAATCAAGAAAGAAAGATTCCTAAGTCATTTCTACCCAACATGTCAAAGTATACAAAAGTATATACTCTTTATAGTTATAGTTAACTCTCTATCTATGCATAAGGGACATCTCTAAGGAGGGGCATGGCAAAAATATACTTTCTCCATTGTGGCACTATAGTTCCTACTAGACCTACAGACAGGAGGTGGACTACAAAGGATCAATGAGGCTATCACCCTCGCGATCTACCACACATTCCGGAATGCAGGGCACATCCACATGCAAAAAAGCACCACGCTTACACAAAATTTGGCTACTCAACTCACTCGAGTACTGAGTCAAGCTCTCTATGATCCTATGCATAAACTTAAAGATAACTATGACCATATCAAATGCATACTCAAAGTAAACAAAGAACATGATAAATAGAAACATGATATAAATTAATATCAAAGTCATGATAGATATGAAATATAAGGGATACAATGGCTATACCAAGTCTCTAGAGATAGATTCAGAATCTCGAACAGTAGCCCAACTCTACTTGAATATTACTTAGCTAAGCTATACTTAACAATCTAAGTTCTAAGAGCTATTCTCTTCTCTGAATGGATCAATTCCTCTCTTGGATGGAATGGAATGCCTTTCTGTAATGATCCGATTGGGCATGCCAAATCGGTACATGATATGCTGCATGAACTCGACTTCCTTGGTGGCATTGAACTTGACAAGTGGCTTGTACTCTATCCATTTAGTGAACTTGTCGATAGCCACATAGATGTACTCAAAGCCACCCAGAGCTCGTTTGAGGGGTCCAACCATATCGAGTCCCCAACATGAGAAAGGCCATGATGGAGGGATGCAGATGAGGTTGTGAGCAGGAACGTGTGCCTTCTTGGCAAAAAATTGGCAACCCTTGTAGTGTCATACCAACTCTTCCATGTCTTTGAGAGCTGTAGGCCAGTAATACCTAGAACAAAAAGCTTTGCCAACTAAAGTCCTAGAAGCTATGTGATTGCCACAACACTGAGAGTGGATTTCGTCTAGGATCTACTACCCTTCTTTAGGTGTAATGCATTTGAGACGAACACTAGAGGATGCGCCTCGTCGGTAGAGCCTGTCTCTGACTAGGACATAATTCTTGCTTCTGTGTGTGATCTGCTCTGCTTCTACCTTGTCATCAGGCAGCTTATGGTCCTGTATTTAATCAATAAACACATGTGTCCATGCCAGGTTGATAACCAAGACTTGCACATCAGGTATTGGAGTATCGGTTGATGTGGATGTTTCTTGCTTGATGTTGAGTTCCTGAACAAACACACCAGCCAGTACCTAGGCTCTATCTGACCCTAGCTTAGCCAAGACATCGACTGCAATGTTAAGGTCTCAGACAACATGATGGAATTCTAGCCCTTGAAAGTGCTTCTCAAGTTTGCAGACTTCTACACAGTAAGCATCCATGGTTTCCTTGGTGCAATCCCAATCTTTGTTCACTTGGTTGATAACCACCGAAGAGTCACCATAAATGAGTAAACGCTTGATGCTGAGTGAGACGGCTACTCGGAGGCCATGAAGAAGGGCCTCGTACTCTGCTTTGTTGTTAGTAGCAGGCCATAGTATCTGTAAGACATACTTAAGTTGCTTTCCATCAGGAGAGATGAAGAGAACACTAGCACCCGCACCTCTAAGCTTTAGAGAGCCATCAAAGTGCATCTTCCAATGATCTATGATTACTGTTGGAGTAGGCTGCTGGATTTTCGTCCACTCAGCTATGAAATCAGTCAAGATTTGAGACTTGATAGCCTTACGAGGGACAAATTCAATGTTGAGTGCTCCGAGTTCAACTGTCCACTTGGATATGCGTCCTGTTGCATCACGGTTGCATAGGATGTCACCAAGTGGGAAGTCGACACCACTGTGACTTTATGCTCATCAAAGTAGTGGCATAGCTTGCATGATGTGATTAAGACGGTGTAAAGGAGCTTTTGCACATGTGGGTACTTGGCTTTTAAGTCTGAGAACACTTCGCTAATGTAGTAGACATGTCGTTGTACCTTATATGCGTGTCCTTCTTCACCCCGTTCCACAACTATTGCCGTGCTGACTACTGTAGTGGTAGCTGTAATGTAGAGTAAGAGTGGTTCTTGTTTCTCAGGACGGGTGAGTATCAGAGATGTGGACAGGTATCGCTTGAGCTGTTGGAAGGTTTCTTCTACCTCTGCTGTCCACTCAAACTTGCCTGTCTTCTTCAAAAGCTTGAAGAAAGGCAACCCTTTCTCCCCCAAGTCTTGAGATAAATCGATTGAGGGCGACCATGCACCCTGTCAACTCCTGGACATCTTTGACATAGTGGGGATGAGTAATCTGGGTGATTTCTTGAATTTGCTTCATGCTGGCTTCAATACCTTAATGGCTTACAAGAAAACCCAATAGTTGTCCGAATGAGACTCCGAATATGCACTTGGTTGGGTTAAGCTTCCACTTGTACTCCCGGAGGTTGTCAAAGGTTTCCTTCAAGTCGGCAATCAGAGTAGAGAGATCCTTGGTCTTGATGACTACACCATCCACATATGCTTTTATATTACGACTAATCTGTTCACTTAAGCATGCCTATATAGCCCGTTGGTAGGTAGCACCGACATTCTTCAACTCAAAGGACATAGTCGTGTAACAGTAGGCACCAAACGGAGTGATGAAGGATATCTTGGTTTGATCTTCTTTCTAGAGGGCAATATGATGGTATCTAGAGTAACAATCAAGAAAGGATAAAAGAGCCGACTCAGCCATGGAGTCTACAATTTTATCAATATGAGCTAAGCTGAAGGGGTCTTTTGGGCAATGCTTGTTGAGATCTATGTAGTCGACGGACATGCGCCACTCAGTCGAGTTATTCTTTTGGACGAGTACAGGGTTGGCCAACCAATCAGGGTGCAGAATTTCCCTGATGAATCCAGTTGCCAACAACTTGGTGATTTCTTTCTTGATTGCTGCCTTCTTGTCTGGTGAAAACCATCGTAGTCATTCTTTGACTAGCTTTGAACCAGGATTCAATTCCAATTTGTGCTCGGCCAACTCTCTGAGGACACCTAGCATGTCGGTTGGCTTCCAAGCGAAGATATTTTTGTTGTCCCTGATAAAGTTGGTGAGCGTGAGTTCCTATTCTTTTGGAAGGTGGGCACTGATAAGTGCCATCTTGGTGGGGGATCATCGGTACCTAGGTCAAACTTGATGATGTCCGAGTTAGAAGGTGGTGTGATGATACCCACTTTGTTAGTCGGAATCTCCATGTCTTTAGGCTTCGTTTGCTGTGTGAGGTTGGCAATCTCCCGTGTCTCAAAGGCAAGTTGCGCTTTGGTTGCAATCTGGACGGCTTTCGTGTCATAGTTGTATGAGCGCTTTAGGTCGCCTCAGAAGGAGAGTACACCATTGGGACCCAACATCTTGAGCATGAAGTACGGGTAGTGGGGGACGACCATGAATTTGTCTATGGTAGGTCATCCAAAGATAGCATGTTAGGATGATTCAAAATTGTCCACCTCGAACTTGATGAACTCCATTCAAAAATTGTTTGGAGTGCCAAACATAATCGGGAGTCTGATCTGTCCGAGTGGCATAGCTGCCTTCTCGGGTACTATCCCATAGAATGGGACATCGGTAGGGGTGAGTAGGCTGGTGAAGTCCAGGCCTATCTTCTTTAGTGTATCTGCAAATATGATGTTCAACCCTGTGCTGCCATTGATTAGGACCTTGGGGACTGTCATGCTGGCTATTGTTGGGCCCAAGACGAGTGGGTAATGGCCGACATTAGACACGCTAGTCCATTGATCTTTTCTAGAGAATTGGATCAGGTATTTAGACCAATTGAGGTACTTGGGCGTTGAAGGTTCTCCTACCAAGATATCCTAAAGTGCCAACTTCCTAGTGTGCATGTTTGACGAAGATTGGACTCCTGCAAAGATTATTGCAATGGCACCTTTAGGCTGCTAAAAGCCTGGATCAGGGTTGTTGTCTCCATCCTTGTTGTTATCAGCCTTACCCTTGCCCTTGTTTCTCTTGGCATAGAACCCCTGCTCCTAGAGTTGTGTCGCACTTTTTTTTCAAAGAATACCAAGCGCTAACTAACCTAGGATGTCCACACGACACATATAGCGACAAATATGGAGAATGTCAAGTACAATGCTTTATTATATATCAAAACATAGTTACAACAAGACTTACAACTATTACAAAGCATAATGGAAACTATTCTTAATCTTCTCTTTAGGACTGAAAGGTCCTAATGGCTAGAGGGGGGGTGAATAGCCTATTAAAAATTTCTACAACAACACTTAACAAACCGGTTAGACAAATATGAGGCGAAGCGAATGTTACGCTAGCCTACTAAAAATGCAAGCCACCTACCACAATTCTAGTGACTATGATCTCTAAGCACACAAAGGCTATGTCACTACACTAAATTAGAGTGCTCTCAAAGATTAACTAAAGAGCCACACTAACTACTAGACTCAACACAAGCTTGCTCTCAAAACTAATTACACTAAAGAGCGAAGCAACACTAGAAATGTAAATACAAGAGAGGGAATGTGATGATTATACCGCCGTGTCGAGGATAGAGCCAATCACAATATGATGGAACCAATCAATCACAATCAACCAAGAAATCCTCAGAACAAGATGACACAAGATTTTTTACTGAGGTTCACTTGCTTGCCGGCAAGCTAGTCCTCGTTGTGGCGATTCACTCACTTGGAGGTTCATGCGCTACTTGGCATCACACACCGAACCCTCAATAGGGTGCCACACAACCAACATAAGATGAAGATCACACAAGCCACGAGCAATCCACTAGAGTATCGTTTGGCTCTTCGCCGGGGAAAGGTCAAGAACCCCTCACAATCACCACGATCAGAGCCGGAGACAATCACCAACCTCCGCTCAATGATCCTTGCTGCTCCAAGACATCTAGGTGGCAGCAACCACCAAGGGTAACAAGCAAAACCCATAGCAAAACACGAACACCAAGTGCTTCTAGATGCAATCACTCAAGCAATGCACTTGGATTCACTCCCAATCTCACAAAGATGATGAATCAATGATGGAGATGAGTGTGAGGGCTTTGGATAAGCTCACATGGTTGCTATGTCAATGCAAATGACCAAGAGAGTGAGCTTGAGCTAGCCATGGGGCTTAAATAGAAGCCCTAATGAAATAGAGCCGTTGGGCTCTCACTGTAGCCTGTTGCGGGGTGACTAGACGCGCCGGTCAGATAGACCGGATGCATGTCACCAGTGTCCGATCACCCAATTGCTGCCATGTGTCACCAGGCATTTAACCATAGTCGCTGATCTCCAATGGCTAACTTAGACGCCGTGCAATTAAGTAACGACCAGACACGCCATCATGAAGACCGAACGCACCGATCCATAGTCCGCCCCATGCGCGTGCCACAACCACGCCGTGATCGGATGCGTCGATCCCTTTGGCTCCATAGAGTTAGGTCACGTCCAGAGAGCATCTAGAGCGCCCAGACATGGATGGACATGTCAGGTCCACCACGACCAGACATGCCCTAGCATCCGCTTGCCCTTCACCTCACTACGGGCCACCACGTCATTAGACGTTAGCCTAACCGGACGCACCAGCTTGTGTCAGGTCACCATTTGCCTCAGCGTCCGGTCAAGCACTAGATAGAGGTCAAGCGTGCCAACCTTTTTATAAATGACCAGACTCACTGACCCCGCATCCGGTCAGTTCGAGCACAACCTCCGGTCACTGATTTTCAGTGAAAATCAACTCCTCCACTTCATCAACTTCTCCACCCTTGCTCAAATGTGACAACCACCAAGTGTATCACCTTGTGCATGTGTGTTAGCATATTTTCACAAATATTTTCAAGGGTGTTAGCACTCCACTAGATCTAATTGCATATGCAATGAGTTAGAGCATCTAGTGGCACTTTGATAACTGTATTTCGATACGAGTTTCACCCCTCTTAATAGTATGGCTATCGATCCTAAATGTGATCACACTCGCTAAGTGTCTCGATCACCAACCCAAAAAGCTCATATCAAGTTTCACCTTTGCCTTGAGCCTTTTGTTTTTCTTTCTTCTTTTTTGAGTCCAAGCACTTGATCATCACCATGGCATCACCATCATCATGATGTTCACTATTTGCTCCACACTTGGAATAGTGCTACCTATATCATGATCACTTTGATAGACTAGGTTAGCACTTAGGGTTTCATCAATTCATCAAAACCAAACTAGAGCTTTCAATCTTGCCTTTTTTGGTAATTGATGACAACACTTTTACAAAGATATGAATTGAAATTCATTTGATTCCATGTTGCTTGACCAAACATAATTACCATATGTAAAGGAATATGGACAAGTTTCATGAACCCCAAATGGTAGCATTAGCTCCCCCCTACATATGTGCAAAGAGTTTGGATTGAAGCTTGCACATATGCATGTATTTGAGTTGTGGGAGAGTAATGACTACCAAATGATGCTAAGGTATAAGAGATGGACCTTTGAAGCGTGATACCAATCGAAGTGCACCAACATACCATCCTTAGCATCATTAGTAACTAGACATACCCAAAAAAACTGGAATACCTCGTGAGATCAACATTAGAAGCAAGGGTCTAGTTTTTACAATATAAACACAAGTCTAGTTACTCAACCTATGCATGCTAGTTTTTTATTTCATCATTCAAACCTACAACTAGCATACACCATAGAAGCATGGATATTGAAATTTAAAACTTGTGCCATGCAAGCAAACATATGAAATGCACATTCAAATGCGTCAATCAAGTTTATGAGCTTGATCCCCCTACTTGTGTGCTCAAAATTTTAATTGATCCCCTTCCTTTGTCATATCTCTCCCCCTTTGTCATCTTTTCACTATCTTTATGCAATTTCTCCCCCTTTGTCATCAATGACCACAAAGGTTCAATTTTAGATAGGTTAAGATTATCAATGTTAATCAATGGGGTGAGGATCATTTTCCCAAATTTAGTTCAATCTAGAACATTTGCCAAAGATATTTAACTCGGTTTGATCTAAGGACAAGCTTCTTCACACCTCATTTCATGGGTTGTCTTAAATTATGTTGAGTTAAACCCTTATAGCTCATTTTCTAGATCAAACACTAGGTTCACATGCCCACAAACATGTCATATGCTACCACTAGATCATGTCAAGAATAGAAACAATAGTGGTACCATACAAGCATTAAATTCATTTGATTTTCATGAATGAGCCTATAAGACATGTGGAATGACTAGATGCACTAGACAAGTCCTTAGCAAAGGATGTATGCTATGCCAATCAACTTTTACCTTGGATTGCTCAAAGGAGAGGAATTTCATATAAGTGGGGGGGGGGGGTGGCATCAACACATATTTGAGAAATCCAATATGTTCAACTCATTCCTTAGCTTGCAAAACCTCTTCTCATCCAATGGCTTGGTGAATATATCGGCAAGTTGATTTTCGGTGCCCACACTCTCAATGCAAATATCCCCTTTTTGTTGATGATCTCTAATGAAATGGTGGCGGACATCAATGTGCTTTGTTCTTGCATGTTGAACCGGATTATTGGTTAGCTTGATTGCACTCTCATTGTCACATAGCAATGGCACTTTCTTGAAATTGATTCCAAAGTCATTGAAGGTGGCCTTCATCCAAAGTATTTGTGCACAACAACTACTGGTGGATATGTATTCGGCTTCGGTGGATGATAATGCAACACTATTTTGCTTCTTTGATGACCATGAAACAAGTGATCTTCCCAACAATTGATAAGTGCCTGAGGTGCTCTTCCTTTCAATCTTGCATCCCACATAATCCGAGTCAGAATAACCAACTAGCTCAAACTTTTCTCCTTTAGGATACCACAAACTAACATTTTGTGTATGCTTCAAATACCTTAATATTCTCTTTATAGCCATCAAATGACTTTCTCTTGGTGAGGCTTGAAATCTTGCACATATGCACACACTAAACATGACATCCAGCCTTGATGCAGTCACATAGAGTAGGCTTTCAATCATAGACCGATACAACTTTTGATCCACCATGTTGCCACTTGCATCACTATCCAAATTGCTATTTGTTACCATTGGTGTACTTATGGCTTTGCTCTCATTCATGCCAAACTTCTTGAGCATGTCTTTGATGTACTTGCCTTGACTCACATATGTACCATTCTTCAATTGCTTGACTTGAAGTCCAAGGATGTAACTCAACTATCCAATTATGGACATCTCAAACTCATTAGCCATCATCTTGCCAAACTCTTCACAAAAATCTTGATTGATTGATCCAAATATAATGCCATCAACATAGATTTGCAATACAAACAAGTCATTTTCAATCTTCTTGGTGAAAAGAGTGGTGTCAACCTTGCCCATCATGAATCCTTTAGAGAGGAGAAAGTCCATCAACCCCTCATACCATGCTCTAGTTGCTTGCTTCAATCCATACAATGCCTTCTTCAACTTGTACACATGGTCGGGCTTCTTGTCATCTTCAAAATTGGGAGGTTGCTCAACATAAACTTCTTCATTGATGTAGCCATTGAGAAATGCACTCTTGACATCCATTTGATAGAGCTTGATGTTGTGGGCACAAACATAGGCTAGCAAAATTCTAATTGCTTCCAATCTAGCAACTAGGGCATATGTTTCTCCAAAGTCAACACCTTCCACTTTGGTGTAACCTTGTACTACCAATCTTGCTTTGTTTCTCACTACTATTCCATCTTGATCTTGCTTGTTTCTATAGACCCATTTGGTTCCAATCACTTTGTGTCCCTTTGGTCTTTCCACTAATTCCCATACTTGATTTCTTGTGAAATTGTTCAATTCTTCATGCATTGCATTCACCCAATCAACATCATTCAATGCTTTATCTATCTTATTTGGTTTAATGGATGACCGTTGGTATATTTAACGCACATAGATAAATCCACAAGCGCACGGATACTACTATAGCTTTCACCCGAAAGTATTCCAAGTATCGTATCCATAGGGAAACCTGTGAGACTAACTACGATCTAACTTAACTAGGGGTAGCAACAAGGTTAAGATAAATAGGAGCGTAGAGAGGAAAACTAAGGTTCTCTAGTTCTGACTTGGGTAAGCTGTCTGGCCCAGCAGACGGCATAGCAACCACGCTCGCCTCCTGGGCTGACCCATATACATAATGACAGGCCGGGACAACGATCCGGTCCCCGACCAGAAACCCTGGCCAAGGTGGGGGCGAGGTCCGACTCCGACCTCTTTTTCTGACCAAAGATACGCCGGACCTCTGCTCACGGTTCTTCTCTGACCAACGTGGTCAAGGCCAACTAAGGACGAGCGACCAGGGACGCCCGCTCAGTGAGGACCCAAGGATCAGGCAGAGCAGATAAGGTAAGGCGCTCAAGTCAACCGCAATACCCAGAACCGTACTCTGCCATGCCTTGTGCACCTTTAGGACGGTGCCACTAGGCCATGCTAGACGGGCACTATGCAACCTTCTAGGCATGTCAAAGTACAAATAGTACTATAGGCGCCGACGTTTGCCATACCAGGCGAACAGCGTAGAGCCTGCCACATGCATCTGGCATAAACAGTATTGTGGGCGCCGACGACCGTCTCGTACCCAACAGCATGGGCAACAAGACTAGGTAGCACATGTATCCATTCTCTCTTTCTCTGACTTGTAAGGTCATCCCATTCAACTATAAAAGGGGATGCGCTCTCTCCTCTCTGAGGGACGTTCTCTCTGGCTCTCCTCAAAAAAGAGAACCCAAATAGCTCAATAGCTCTAGAACTCTAGTGCTACACAGAGCATACGCTCCCATACTTAGCACACACTAGAGCCCCTATCACTCTCGACCCTTTGGTTCAGAGTCTGACCGGGCCTTTAGCACCCCCTTCTTATTCCTACTCGTTTGTAACCCCATAGCAAAATTCGAGCACCTAGGCTCAGGAATAAAGTCACCAACCTACTGAAACTAGATGTAGGGCATGTTGCCTGAACCAGTATAAATCCTTTGTCATTAAGTGCTAGGCCACATCCGATCATAACGCACGACAAAACTATAAATATTTACTTGTTGGTTACTTTTCACAACGACAGTTGGCGCTATCCGTGGGGAGGATGCCGTGCGTTCATGCTTTTTGGTCATCGGATGGCCCACCTTTCCACCATCTTCGGCATGGCGGGCTCAAGCGATATGATTCGCTTTAGCTCACTAGAGTTTCCTACGCTCCCTACTATTGGGATGTGGGTTCCTCCTGTCTTCTAGCCACTCTAGACTTTCCTCTTTGGGAGTCTAGACTTCGTCACCAACCGGCTCGACGTACTGTGCCTCCACAAAGAGGTGCTTGTCCTGGTGTCCTCTGGAGGAGGAGTGCAAACCACCGGCCCTAGGCCACTCAACAATCCCAATGTCAAGACACTCGCACTTTGCCTTGAGCCCATATTGGGCTCAAACTCCACGGTGAGTAACGTACATGTTGTTCTTTACTCATTGTTTAATACCTTCCACTGACTCTCTGGAGGGACCCCATTGTCCCCACCGTGACTGCCGTGTGACCGGTTCCCCTATGGCTTCACATCCTCCATGGACGTGTACGCATGGGGGCTTCGAAGGATGCTGACGCCGTCCCCTCTCACATCCAAATTCATGGGGATGGCGGCTATGCTCCTGCCTCCTTTCACAACCTCATGGATGACAAGGTCAAAAGCGACGGCTCCAGCATCGGCAATGTCATGGCACCTGTCCACCCTCTATCCTAGGAGTGCGCTATGGCAGATGCTCTAGGATAGCCACTAGTGGTAGCAGAGTCTTTATAGACTCACACCCCTCTAGACCCTCGTGCAGAGGCCCTCGCGCGTGTGTTGAAGCATGGCGAGTAGTTACAACAAAGGTGGCAGAGCTAGCTAGCACCTATGCTGGTGCACTTGGTGCAGCACGCTACGCCACACATGCGTAACCTAGCGAGCAGCGCCTAGTGTCACGACCATCAGGTCCAGCGCAACATCCTAGACGGAGGGAACGACCCCCTCAGTTTGCTCGAGTTGGCCAGAACATTGCTGCTACGGCTATGCTTCTGCGCGGCCTCCCCGAGCCGACCGACCCCTAGGAACAAGCAATCCACCAGAACCTCTAGGTGCTAGTGGAGACCACTACCGTTCAACAGGCGAAGAGCTCCACGTCGCAACACTTGCTCATGGCCTCTTGCCCAACCGGAGGACTAGGGCTGCACCAGTCGAATCACTCCATCCACTCACCAATGCTATTGTCGGTGGTGGAGCAGGAGGCCACGGCTGCACCATAGCCTGACCCGGTGCCTGCTCCACACTGACCACTTGTGCGTGAGTGCCTTGGGCTGAACCGTGACACTCGCAACATCATCAACAATCGATGCCATGCCCGACATGATGATGACGCCCATCAAGTGGCGGTGAGAGCAGGCGATACAGGCCCCAGCCAAACCATCGAGGAGTACGAGGACACGCATCCTAGGTATGGTGGCTGACCAAATGATCAAAGCCCTAGCCTGGATGGCCCGAGACCACATGACTTTGGTCATCGCATCCAGAGAGCACCGTTCCCACAACGCCAGATACACTGGGGAAACAAACCCCGATATATGGCTCGAAGACTTCTGGCTCGCTTGCCGAGCTTAAGGAGTGGGTGATGACCATTTCATCATCTAGTATCTCCCCATTTGTGTGGGGGAGCATGTTCGAGCATGGCTCGAATTCCTTTCGCCCGACAACATTCGCGACTGGGCAAATCTCAAGAGGGTCTTCGTTAGGAATTTCCAGGGACATATGTCTATCCTGGGAATTCCTAGGACCTCAAGAGCTACCAGGAGGAGCCCAGCGAGTCCCTATAGGATTACATCCATAGGTTCTCAAAGTGGTGCAACTCCCTTCCTGATGTCGTTGACATAGGTATCATTAGCGTGTTCCTCTCTGGGACAACCTGTGAGTCCTTGATCCATAAGCTCAGCTGTGTGAAGCCCTGTACCACCTGCGACCTGCTTGACATCGCCATGAACCATGCCTCTAGTGAGGAGGCAGTTGAAGTGGTCTTTAGCAATGGCTAGGACAGGGGCAAGGCCAAGTGCTAGGATCAAGGCAAAGGCCCCTCCACACAAAGGGGCAAGAAGAACAAGATGGATCGGTGATGACTAGCCAACCCAGCCCTGGTCACCGTGACCGATCATGTAGGCAAGCAGCCCTAGCAGGGCTAGCCTAACCACTTCGACAAGCTCATGGAGAGTCCATGCACCAACCACGCCTACCCCATCAAGCACCTCTATAAGGACTGCGAGCTCCTCAATCACTTTCTACAACACACCGGCAAGCCGAAGGAAGGGAAAGGCAAGGAGGAGGCGGCCAAGAAAGGAGGCGTGGCGGGCAAGGATGATGATGGCTTCCCCAACCCCGAGGAATGCCTCATGATCTTTGGGGGATCCGATGCCATCCACTCCAAGCGCCAGCACAAGGTACCCTATAGAGAGGCATGCGCCACTGAGTCAGCCATCCCCTTAGCTGGTCGGACTCCCTGATCACTTTTGATCAGAGAGACCATCCTTTCCACGTTGCCTAACTGGGTCACTACCCGCTTATCGTCGACCCCATCATCCGTAAGAAGCGCCTCACCAAGGTGCTGATGGACGGAGGCAGCGGCCTCAACAATCTCTATGTTGACACCCTCGACGCCATGTGCATCCCCTAATCAGAGCTCCACCCAGTGAGCTCTCCCTTCCACGGCATGATCCTAGGGACATAGGCATACCCACTAGGGTAGATCGACCTACCCATCACATTTGGCGACCGAGCCAACTTCTGCTCAGAGGTCCTCACCTTTGAGGTGGTGGACTTTCTAGGGTCCTACCACACCATCTTGGGGTGGCCATGCTATGGCAAGTTCATGGTGATCCCCAACTACACCTACCTCAAGTTGAAGATGCCGAGACCGAATGGCATCATCACCTTGGGTAGCACCTTTTCGCACACCTACACGTGCGACCGCGAGCATTACGAGCTTGCCACTGCCGTCATCAACTCCATCGAGCTCCCAAAGCTTAGGAATTCATCGACTCTAGCAGTCCTAGACTGCAACGAGCCAACCTCATCGAGTGCCTTCCACCCAATCGAGGAAACCAAGGCGGTGGGGATCGACCCCACCGACCCGACCAAGATGGTGCGGATCGAGACCAAGCTCCCAGCCAAAGAGGAGAGCGAGCTTGTCGACTTTCTACGCGCTAATCGTGATGTCTTCATGTGGAAATCTTCTGACATGCTGGGCATACCAAGGGAGGTCGCCGAGCACACATTATGCCTTGTTCGGGCTCAAAGCCCACCAAGCAACGCCTGCATCACTTTGACGATGAGAGGCGTAGGGCCATAGGCGAGGAGATCGCCAAACTCCTGGCAGCCGGATTCATCAAAGAGGTATACCACTCTAACTGGCTAGCTAATCCTATTCTTGTGAAAAAGAAGACTAGGAATTGGAGATTGTGTGTTGATTATACTGGCCTCAACAAGGCATGTCCAAAGGACCATTTTCCTTTGCCACGCATAGACCAGATAGTCGACTCCACCTCAGGATGCGACATCCTCTCCTTTCTGGATGCTTACTCAGGCTATCACCAGATCATGATGAAAGAGTCTAAAAAGCTTGCGACTTCATTCATCACCCTGTTTGGTTTGTACTGCTATGTAACCATGCCTTTTGGTCTAAAGAACACTGGTGCCACCTATCAACAGTGCATGCAGCGATGCTTCGCCGACCAAATCAACCCGCTCGACCAGCCTAACCAAGTCGAGCCACCAAAACCAACAATCATTGTCTATGTAGATGACATAATGGTGAAAACGTCTCAAGCTAGCGACCTGATCACAAACTTGGCCGCAACATTCGCAAACCTTCGAAGGTTCAGCATCAAATTGAATCCCAAAAAATGTGTTTTTGGGGTTCCAAAGGGGAAGCTACTTGGATACATCATGTTCGAACATGGCATCGAAGCCAACCCCAAAAAAATCATGGCCATATCCAACATGGGCCCTCTACACAACATCAAGGGCATATAGAGGCTCACCGACTGTTTGGCCGCCCTAAGCCGGTTCATCTCCCAACTAGGCGAGCGGGGAATGCCTCTCTACCACATTCATCTAGACTGAGAAGGCACAATAGGCTTTGGAAAGCCTCAAAGCATCACTGACGTCGGCCCCAATCCTCGTTGCTCCTGAATAGGGAGAACCCCTCCTCCTCTACATCACGACAAACAACCACGTTGTGAGCGCTGCCCTGGTCATCGAAAGGGAGGAGCTAGGACACCCCCTAAAGGTCCAATGACCAGAGTACTTCGTCGATGAGGTACTCACCGACACCAAGGTTCGATACCCCTAGGTTCAGAAGCTTCTATACGCCGTGTTGATAGTGACCCAAAAGCTCCTGCACTACTTCACCGATCACGAAGTCATAGTCATCACTTCATACCTACTAGGAGACATCGTCCATAACCATGACACTATGGGATGGATCTCCAAATGGGCTCTTGAGCTCATGGGCCACAACATCAGGTACATCCCCTGCACTGCTAATAAGTCTTAGGCTCTCACCAACTTCATCACCAAATGGATGGAAGTCTAGCTCCTGACCCTAGACATCACCCACGAGTACTGGACGATGTACATTGATGGGTCGGTCATGGTGCCTGTCTCAGGGGCTAGAGTGGTTTTGATCTCCCTAGATGGGAGCAAGCTTCGCTATGCGATCTGTCTCCATTTTTCAACCTCAAACAACACCATAGAATACGAGGCCCTCATCAACGGACTGCGCATCACCATCGAGCTCGATGCCACATGACTGTTTGTCTGTGGTGACTTAGAGTTGGTCATCAAAGGAGTCCTCCTGCAAGAGCCCTCTCATGGTAGCATATTTCTAGGAGGTGTGCAAGCTCAAGGACAAATTCTGAGGGATCGGACTGCATCATGTCCCCTGAAAGGACAACGATGCCGTCAATTTCCTCACAAAATTGGCTGCCAGGTGGGTGCCATCTCTAGATGGGGTCTTCATCAATGATCTCCATGAGCCATCTGCACACGTTCGGGAGGATCCGATCTAGATGCACCCAACACTAATCTGGCATGCGGGGGCTCTGACCTCCTGATGTGCCCGACCCCGACCAAGTGCTCAGCGGCTCCAACCCGGGTGCCTTCATGGCGACATCGGCCGCCGACATCGCCATAATGGTGCTCGATTTGATCGACTGGAGAGCACCACTACAGGTGTGAAGGATGCCAGTTCTATGCTTAGTAAACTCATCTATCGACATAGGAGCTTTAGACCATCTTCGTCACCTGGCCATTCATGGTCTAGGGCCTCGATATGGTCGGACCCCTCAAAAAGGCCTCGGGCAGCTTCACTCACCTACTCATAGCGGTGGATGAAATCACCAAGTGGATAGAGGTGAAGCCCATCACCAACATCCACTCAAAAGAGACGGTCAAGTTCTTCCTCGACATCATCTATCGGTTTGGTGTTCCAAACTGTATCATCAACAGCCACAGAACAAACTTCACTGAGAAGAAGTTCCTAGACTTCTATGATGAATATGACATCAGAATCGATTAGGCCTTGGTCGGACACCCACGTACCAATAGTCAGGTCGAGCAGGCCAATGGCATGGTCCTCCAAGGACTCAAGCCCCGCATCTTTGACTGACTCAAAAAGTATGCCGAGCGATGGGTTGTAGAGGTCCCAGCAATCCTCTAGAGCCATAGAACGACCCCAAACTAGACCATAGGGTTCACCCCTTTCTTCCTCGCATATAGAGCCGAAGTAGTGTTGCCCTCCGACCTCGATCATGATGCTCTAAGAGTAAAGGCCTTTGACCAAGACCAACCCGTGGAGGCTCAGCAGGACATGGTCGACCTGCTCAAGGAGGCTTGTGAGATGACCGTATTCTGCTCCGCTCGTTACTAGCAAACTCTCCGTAGGTACCATGAAAGAAAAATTAGGGGAGGATCCTCGAGGTCGGTGATCTTGTACTCCAAAGGACCTAGTCAACCAAAGAGAAACATAAACTCTCTCCACCATGGGAAGGACCCTACACGGTGACCAAAGTGATCTGACTAGGCACATACTGGCTGAAGGATGACAATGGCAATGATCTCACCAACACATGGAACATCGAATAGTTACGTCATTTCTTCCCCTAACGCTCAGTCTTACCTTTTCTTTCCATTCAATGTTTGCTTCTATAGCACCCTAGCCCAAGCACTCTTGGCCTAGGTCGCTCGGGGGCTCCATGAGGGTGCGATACCACCCTCCTCTTTTACTATCATATAGTAAAACTTTTTCACCCAAACAAAAGGGCATTCCGTTCCTTTGATTACCCTACGTAACTTGTGTTTTAACCTCCCGACCGATCACACCCCACCATGACCTACGGTTATGAGCAGCTGAGCCTCATGGGCCACGCCCGGGTTCTTAAGGTTGCAGCCTACGGGTCAACGGGAGGTGCAAAAAAGAAAAGACAAAAAACAAAGCTATGCTAGGGTAAAAACAAGGGTGGATGGGACAAGCTTCCCCTCACGAGTGATTTCATCACAAAACGAACTTAGAATATTTGCTAATGTAAAGCTGTTCACACAGGGGCTCCCCCATGAACTCGTCTTTTTACATGAACTGACTATTTCTACTCTAAACTCTACTATGCCCCCCCGACGGCATCGGCTGACAGTATGGTCGACGAGGACGAAGGCAGCTCACTTCCGATAGGGACGACGTTCGGCTCTAATGGGGCGGGACGATGCTCGCCTCCAACCCGATCTCCACTCCATCTTCCCGGCGCACGTCTTTAGCCACGGACGAATGGCGAGCCTCCATCACCCACTACATGATGACCATTTGTGCATGTGGCACCAAACTTTCCCCCAGCGCATGGATTTCATCTACGCTCCACCCGTCGACACACCCTCTACAGATGGCCATGAAGTCCAGATCAGGGTGATGGGTCGCCACCGAGGTTAGCACCCTCGACTATAACACCCTAGGTGTTTATGACCAGTTAAGCAATGGGTTTGAGCTCAAACATGACATGTTAAGTGGTGATGAAGGTGTCAAGATCAAATCTACAAGAGTGAGCTC
The DNA here is from genome assembly GCF_019320115.1 of Miscanthus floridulus. Classification (NCBI taxonomy): domain Eukaryota; kingdom Viridiplantae; phylum Streptophyta; class Magnoliopsida; order Poales; family Poaceae; genus Miscanthus; species Miscanthus floridulus. The sequence goes on from NC_089598.1 coordinate 77,734,039, forward strand.
CAACTTAAACTTGGACAACACAACCTTACTTACATGTGGACCCTTGTTAAGATTATGCAAGAGTAATGTTAAATATGCTTATTTCATGTACATTGCATCAACATGCATCCATCTTGACCAGTGAAAAAGTTTCATGAATTTTGGAATCAAGAAGTCCCATGAAATGATAAGTTATAATCTTTCTTGGATTGCTTTATTAAGTAAATGGGAATATGAGATGTCGACCAAACCTTGCTACCTTACCCAAATGAATCTAATTCAACTCTACAACAAAAGTCATAAAGGGTTCATGTTGAGCAAGTGTTAAGAAAATGCCTCAATTGGTCGAAAACCCTAATTCCAGGGATGCTGCTTTGACCAAGATGGAGAATTGGTTTATGTACCAGATATGAAGTTTGACCTTTAATAAAAGTTGAAGTTTGAGTGGAGTACAACAAACTTTTATTTTGGCCAAGACCTGATTCAACTCCTAAGTGGCTCAAATAGTGGCCTCAAGTTTGAATGCAGTCCTCGATCAGTAGCAGCGTGATGGCAAGGTTGTGACATTTTATCTTTCAAATTTACATGGCAGCTCAAGTGGATTACTTAATATGATTTGGAGTACACCTTGTCATGGAAACAACAAAACAAGTCTCTTCATTATTGGAGCACGTTTGAATGTTCAAAAATGATTTCAAAAACAGAAAATGCTTGTTGGAATAGATAGAATTGTCCTTTTTCATGATAGGGTTTTGACCGGTGTGGGCCAACTGTTTAGAGTGCTTGCATGAAGGTGGGACCTAAATAAAAGTTGTGGTTCATCTTATGTAGAACAAACTTTGTTTAAAGGTCAAGACCTAGTTTAGTCTCTAACTTCGTCTAACCGAGCCCTCAAGTTGGAATCCATGGCTGATTTGGGAGCCCGAAAATTTGCTAAGTCTGGGTTAACTGAAACTGAACTTTCAGTTTCATGAGCCCTACTTTGCAGCTCTCTATCTTCCAATATAATTCAAGATAGACCAAAAACCTTTAAGCAAAGTTGTAGTCCTCATATAGCTCTACAACGCAGTGCAATTGCTTTAGTTTTTCATCGCTCGGTTTAGGAGATAGAGAGGCGAGAAAATGGGGGTTTAGTCGGTTTTTAGGTGTTTTTGAACTAGCCTGAGCACTTGGTGTAGCCGATTATGTGCAGGAGCCAGGCACCGCATGGCCTCCCATGCGCGCGCCGCTCGACAGCTCGCCTATATGGAAGACCGACGCTGCGTCTCTCTCCCTCCCACTTGCTCGCTTCCCTCTCCTTGTCTGCCTGGATGCCATATGTGAGTAGGCTGCTACTAGCGCTGCTGGACGCCCTCCTCTATGCTGCCCTGCTACCTCGCCAAGACAACCACGGCGTGCAACCGCCTTGTCCTATCGACCGCAAGCTTGCCTTGGACGTGACTCGCTCGGCCCTGCCTCTTTGCCTAGCGGCGCCGACGTCCTCGCCTCGACCATTGTCTACATGACCCCGACCACCTCTCTACCTTCTCTCTGTGACTAGCAGTAGTCATAGTGGGCCACGGCCAAGCCTGGCCAGCCCCTCCCCGTCGCTGCCGGCTCTCGCTGGCCGAGCTCGGCCATCCCAAGCCATGCTCTGCTCCATTCCCGTGATGAAGAGAAGGCGAAGGACCACGGGTAAGAATAAGAAGAAGTGGGAGGGTCTAAGTGCAAAGCCATGACTCAGATGCATAGTGCAAGAAAGGATCTGTTTGTTCGAGTTTAATTTGTGGAAATTGCAGGGTCCCCGATGCAAGATCTACATTCCTTTTCTTTGGTTTATGCAGATTTGGATGATCAACTATGCAAATTCATAGTAATCAGTAGAAAAATCTTGAAATAGTAAATGAGGACTTTTTAGAATCCTTGTGAAATTATCTACGCAGTAGATCTATAATATGGAATGCTTTAGTTTAAAGTTTTTGCTGTAAAAATCAATTTATGTAGTTAGGTTTTTGATACAAGTTGTGTATTGTCTTTTTCATAACTGCAGTTGTTGTGCTCAAATAAATGTGAAATTTTTATGGAGTGCTACTCAGGTGATGGTTGATGTCTGGTAAAAATTTTAGTATTTTAGGCTTGATCATTTAAGAGATATAAAAATAACAAATGTCCTATGTTGCTTTGCTCCTATTCTGAATAGGCCTGCATGTTTGTATTAATTGGCTTAGCTAAGTTATGAATCATGCCTTGATGACAATAAATAAGTTGTATTACTTTTTGTAATCTTTTCAAAAAGATAAAGAGCATAATTTTTGGTTAAGTAGATTTTTAGTTATAGTTGCTTAAATTTCTGTGGATGTTTCTGCCCAAACCCAGATAGGGTTGCCTTGTTGGTACTGTGGGGTCTTTTTAATAGTAGAATTAGCTCTAGGTGTTCATAAGAAAGTTGTTTATAAATTTCTAAGATTTTTAAAAAGTCTAGAACCACATTTATTGGACATATGGAACTCTAGTTATAGCTGTTTAAAGTTGCATATCAGATTATGTCCATGTTTTGGACAGAGATGCATTTATTAGATTAATTGACTTTGTTAACTGTAGAATTATCTTAAGATGAGAATAATAAAGTTGTAGGTAACTTCATAATATTTTTAAAAAGTTATGATTCATGTTTGTTGGAGGTCTAGAACTCCAGTTATGCTTCTCTGAAGTTCTTATCAGTTTTCTATACCACTGCTGTTTGGGCTGCATGTGCAGTTTTTCTTGTGCAATTATTTTCATGGTGTAAATGATGTTTGCTGTGGTTGTAGTGAGTACCAAAGTTGTATCTAATTTCATAATATTGCTTGTGTTCAAATTGCATGACCATAGTCCTAATAGTTTAGGAGTTATGAATTTGACAAATGATCTCTCATGTTTGGTCTATGTTCTATGAAGATTTGAAGGATTTCATTGTTTGACCTAGTTAAGTATGAAATCATGTCTTAGTTATAATATAAGAGTTATAGTGCTTTCCTTAAGATTTCCAAATTATCCTAGATCACCCCTTTTGGTGTTGTAGAGCTCTAGTTATAAGCTTGTGAAGTTGCATGGCAGAATCTATCCAAGTCTGGACAGAGGTGCTCAATTGTGCTTGATTGACCTTGTTGATGGTGGAATCACCTGGTGATGATAATAAACATGTTTTAGATAATTTAATAATATTTCTAGAAAGTTAAGGGTCATGCTTGTTTGATGTATGTAACTCTAGTTATGCATTTTTGAAATTACTACCTCTTTTCTGTCCTAGTTCTTTGTAGATCTGAAACATTGACATGTTTGACCTGGTTAGCTTTGGAATAAGCTTTTTGTGATAATAACAATGTTGTAGGAAATTTCATTAGGTTTCTAGAAAATCTAGGATCACCTTCTTTGTATGTCTATATCTCTAGTTATGGTTAAAATAAGTGACTGCTGTGAAGTTGTCTAGATTTCTATACATGTGTTAGGTGATTGCTTTGGCTTGCTCTTGTTTTGGCTAAACATGTTGTTTAGTTTTTGACCGATGCATGTGTGCAATATCTGAACTTAAGTTCACTTGTGTACCATGCCTTATATGCTTGCTATCCCTCTATAATAGGGTGTGTGATGTTTAGTTAAATAACTCTAGGTGCCTATACCTTGTATGATCTTATGTTTGCCTTAAATACTATTATGTGATGCATCTCATATTACCATTATTCATATTCATGCACTTGCATTTTGCATCTCATCTAGGTATGCTAGATGAACCACATGAAGGACGTGATGTTGGAGCTGAGCCCGAAGATAGAGTTGGTGAATCCATCCAGAAGACGAAAGGACTAAGCAAGTGCTAGGATGGGAGATGCTCGCCAAGCTGTGTCATCTAACAAACACTAACCTAGTGTTGGATCCCAGGCAAGCCCTAGAGCATTCTAAGCCTCCTATGTTTTTATAAATATCACTTGAGTTCTTTATGTTTGATGCATTAGGTTATAAGAGTTGATTGGAACCACTTGATGCATAGAACTACCTTGTCCAGAAATATACCTTGAACCCTATGTTGGTCCAGGATCGAATGTATGATTAGCGATGCTTAGACCGGTAGAAGTCGGGTGATTTCCTATCACCTACGAGATATAGGTGGATACCAAAGCATGGTTGGCTATATTTGCTATCATGGAAATAACCATGTGTTAATAATGATTGGAGACCGGACAGGATGTCGATAGAGAAGCAACAAGACATGGAGGTCTTAGGTGTGGATCTATCCCTGTTTGTGTCGGTTAAGGACCGATTTGCTATATGTTCTCATGTCATGTTGAATGCATGCCTATCACTTAGTTGGCCGGATAACTCATTCCGACAGTGAAGCCGAGTAGCTTAACTCAGGTCAAAAGCCGGGAAGTGAAAGTGCACACTCTAGCGGTAGTAAGGATGTGTGGGGAGCCATTGGCGTAAGTCCAAAGGGCAGATTGACATCCTAGCAGAGTGGATTCCCTAAGAGTGCGGTGCTACTCAGACCCACAAATTTGTTCCTGAGCTGTACCAAAGGTGACCCAAGGCGACCACTAATCAAATTGCTTGGGTGCGTGTTTGGAATAATTCCCTAGCTGGGTAGGAATCGATTCGAATTGCCGTCTCACCCGGATAGTGAGAACTTGATTGAGCAGCGACAACATAGAGTAACTTAATGGAAACTTGATGGTTATGATGATGATACTCACATTACTACATCGGCTATGGTTACTATTGCCTGTTACTAAATGATATCCCACATTTTTGGCACATGTTAGTTGCTAATCTAGAGATGAATAGCTATAATTAACTTGGTTACTGAATTGTAAAATGTATAGCTTAACTCTTGGCTTTTATGCAAAATGTTGTCAAGCTAGCTCCACCTATAAAGCCTTGCATACTCTTTGGTGTCACTTTATTTCTGGTTTATGATGGGTAAGTCTAGCTGAGTACATTCGAGTACTCAGGGTTTATCCCACCATGTTGCAGGTGAAGTTCTCGGCCTGCTACAGATGGTGACTAACTGCCGGTGGGCTCGGCTATAACACCTCAGTGTTATGGTTGCATTTAAACACTTGCATCACCTGAGCATGTGCGTCATCATCTCATTCATAAGCATCATACCATGATGAATGTTGTCATTCATGTGTGTTGCTATTGGAATTGCTTGGTTTTTTGCTAGCATTTGTGAGTGCTCATGTGTGGTCTATGCAAATGCATGTCAAATGTCCTCTTAAACAACTTAGCCACACTTAGAATGTCATTAGGAACAATGTTCATGTTGACCATATTGCCTAATTATGCTTCCAAGTAATAGTTTGACTTGTGTTGACCCCTATAGCTCTTTTGTTTGACTATTTAAAAAGTGCAGCTTAGAGTCTTTGCATGGCTGTGCACCCTTAAGCAAAGTTGTAGAAAATTTTATAAGGAACAAAAGATATTTTATGACCATCTCATGAAAATGTGCAGAACATGCTCAAAAAGGGCCCACAAGTCAGTTTTGGGGGCTAGTTGGAGACTTAGAAATTTTCTAAGTCTGAGAACTGATTTTCAGTTTCATGTATTGATGTTTGGAGCCTTGTATCTCCCAAACCAAGCCGAACTAGCTCGAGCTCCAATTGGCAAAGTTGAAGACCTCACTTGGTACTACAATTTTGTCAACTACGCCTTAAACTGGATCGCCACGGTTTAGGAGTTTGAATGCTATGAAAGTACGCTATTAGACTACCTCGCTCACGCTACTGACTGAACTGAATCACGCTACAGTAACTGGCCAGCTTTAGGGTTCAAACGCCGTGTGTACGCCACGTGTTGCCGCCAGCTTGATCGGCCAGGCCACGTCAGGCTGCCACGCACCAACTCAAGCCCCGCACTCACCCATGACCATCCGCGCTCGCATTTCCATTCACTGCTTCCTCCTTCACTCACCGCAGCGGCCGCAGCAGCCGCCGCAGTGCCGAGCAGCTTCGCCGTCGCCATTGTCGGCCTTAGCTCGCACCATGTCCCTCCTACACCACCGAGGTAGCTTTGCCATGGTCCTATTGCACCACCACGCCCACATTTGCTAGCTAGGAGCGCTCGATAAGCCGCCTCACCGCACACGACATCGCCTGTGTTCCGTCACCGCGGTACGTCACCGTAGCCACCCCGCCTCCGACCACCATGTGCCTTGCTTGTGCATTCGTTAGTTTTGCCGTAGCATGTAGGAGCTCGATGTAGTAGTAGATCGAGCAATAATGGCCAGTGTCGGTGTCTCACCGTCGAGCCGCTCCACCGTGCCGCCCTGCTCACCGCCGTCATTGTTGGTGGCCGCAATCGGTCCTAATAGATAGCCTAGCGGGTGCGCCAGGTCGTGGGGATGCTTGTAGCGCCAGTGCCGTCGTCGGTGAGGGTCGCCGTTGGCGAACTCCACCGATCCCACGCCGTCCCGCGTCGTTCCTCTGCTTTGATTTCGCTGACAAGCGGGCCCGGCTGACCGATGGGTCCCCGCTGTGAGTGGCTTAAGGACTGAAGATAGTTCAATTATTTCCAGATTTCATGCTGTTTAGTAAAATTCATAACTGGAGTTTGGTAGATCCAAATTGGGTGGTTCCAATTTTGTTAGGATCTTGGTGAAGTGTAGTATTTATTAAAAATATAATATGAGCACTTGTAGTAAGGTTTCTAGAAGAATTAAATTGTAACTTGAAATGTGTTTTTAAATGGATGCAAACTTGCTTAACTCATATATGGAGTTCCTGTGATCTAAAAATTATGAAATTTAGATGGTGAGCTCTTCTTGATGAGTAGAAGCTTTGGTAAAAATTTTAGAGTCAGTGCATGAATAGTTTTTGAGTTATTAATTTCCCTTTTATCATTAGATGATCCTTATGTAAATCTTAATAATTAATCTGTGAATCCAATGCCCATGAAATTTATTGAAGGTTGTGCTGGTTCCTTTATGATGCTAAAAAAATATGAAATCTGTTGTTTGACACTTTTCAATAGGGTTTCTAATTTAGGCCAAAATCAGCCTCGCTACATTGTTATTTTTGTGCACGATGTTTCTATCGGTAACTTTGGATGAAATTTTTACAGTAGCCTACTTGGAGCATGTAGTACCTTCTGTAATTTTTGTAGATTAAATGGTGCAGTTTTCATATATGTTTATTATTCCTCTTAAATAATTAAATAAATTAATAAAGGCCTTAAAAGAAGTGAATTGGTGGTGAACACCTTACTTTCTGGTGTTCTTTTAATATGTGTGATGAGTTAGTAAAGTTGGTTTTGTCCATTTATGTGTTTGCAACATAAGTTAATAATTATTTTCTTGCATTATGTCTTTCTGGACAGTTCTGAGAACTTTGCAAAGTTTACCATGATAATTTGGTTTTCTAGGGATCATATGAGTACCAAAGTTGTAGTTAACTTACTAAACTAGCTTGTGTTAAAAGTTGGTGGCATTTGGCCAAGTAGTTTAGGAGATATGACTGTTCTTAGTTTGAGTCCAGTTTTGGATGCTCTCTGTCTTGTGAGGACAGATTTCTGTTGTTAAGTGATTTCGACCTAGTAAAAGTTGGAATCATGCCTTGAGTTCTGAAAATGAAATTTAGGAAATTTCATAAGATTTCCAAATTGTCTTTTTGCATGTCATTTGGATTTGTAAATCTCCAGTTATGGTCAAATTACTATGCTGCTGTATATTCCCAGCTTTGCTGAAATATGAATGATGGTGTGAATGCTTTGTAGCATTGTTCTTGTTGATTGTTTAGGTGCTAGGCTAACTTGAGAAAATGCTTAGGTGCAGATGCTAGGTCCTTAACTGAAGATGAGCAATTGTATATTAGGTTGTCTAAACTTGGTGTGGGGGTATTAACCCCTATACCCTTACGGCTAGGCTTGGGCCAACCCGGACTAGGGGGTCTGGCCCACTAGAAGACGACGCGTGGCCCAGCCAATCTGTTCGGAGTCCCGCTCAAGGAATCAAGGCAGATTTGGAGATCAAGCAAGATCCTAGTTGGTTAGAATATGAATCCTTATCTGGCCACCTATGACAATTGTAACTGGTTAGGATTAGTTTCTAGATCTGTAACCCTGCCCCTGGACTATATAAGGCGGGTAGGGGACCCCTCTAAAAACATCTTTCATTGACATACAACAATACAATCAGACGCAGGACGTAGGTATTATGCCTTCACGGCGGCCGAACCTAGATAAAACCTCATGTTTGTCTTGCGTCACCATCTTGTTTGTAGCTTGCGCATCTGTCTACCGATAATCTACTACCTTGGGCATACCCTAGGTAGACCGCTGACCATATTTCATCGATAGTGGCGCGCTAGGTAGGGGGTGTGCGTACTGCTCTCCAGACGAACAAGATGGTCATCATCCCCGGTTCCATGGCTGTGCCGAACGGCCTCACATTCACCATCAGCCAGATCACCTGGACCACTGGCTCCGACGACTACATCGCCATGACCACGGAGGAGGCGCGGATTCAATCTGTGTTGACCATTGCTTCATCTGCATCGGCTACGGCTCCGACCACGGTGGATCTGGCTCCGGCCACGCCAGCATCGTCTTCAGCCACGCCGACAACCCATCGTCCGCTTCCTCGCTACAAAGGGAGGCAGATCGACAACACTGACCTGCTCGACTCCATCGATCGGGTCAGCACCAAACTTGCTGAAACCCTAGCTCTGGTAAGTTCAATTCAAAGTCAACCTAATGAGCAGGTAACCACTACCCACAACAGATCTACCCGACTAGCTCGGGCCAGTCGTCCTGCACGACTTGGTATGGATCTCGTGGTCACATCTACTCCTGAAGGGCGCTCCGTTCATCGTCGGCCACCCCGCGCGACGGGTCTCCGGCTCTCCAAGTATGAAGCCTCGATGGAGAACTACCAGGCTTAGCCCTATGGCCTATGCAACTTTGTCAACATGGTCTGGATTGAGGAGTATCAAGAAGGATCGGTCCACACAGTTCAAGAAGGGGGCTCAAGCTCCCTGTTCGGCATCGCATCTAATGGCTCCGTCCACACCGAGCTCCAGCATCATGACAATGAAGGCGTTGAATACGATCTGGATATCCCAGACCATGCCCCGAGGTTCCCACGATTCCCATCCTTCCTACCAAGGCGAGGAGACTTGATCAATGTTGTCAGTAATGACGAACCACTGGCAGTTGGCGAAATAGAACAAGAAAGGCTGGCACACGAAGCACGCAATATTGATAGGTTTAATCGCCGACAAGTCGAAGCTGAGGCAGAAGAGGAGGCACGACGCATAAGGGTCCAGCCATGTGACCTTAACAATGCCTTTGACAGGGTGGGGGACAAGCAGGTCTTCAGGATTCCAAGCGCCAATGTAGCTATTGCTATGGCGACAATGCAACAACTTCCCAATACCCTAGAAATCTAGGTAGTTCATGATGATATACAAGCTTACCTGACGGCTGCTATGGCCTAGACCATAGAGATTGTAAATCAAGCCCGGGCTCCATCTGTCTCAGTCAAATCAAGCCACAGCCGCCAGTACTCAAGTTGCTCATAGCCACCCAACCAACGTGGCTCGCGCAACAATGACCCATCAGACAACCGTCAAGGCGGAAACGGTGGTCATGACGGTGGTCAGGACGACAACCGCCGCGACTACCGGGATGACAACCGCCAAGACAACCGCGACAATGGCCGTGATAACCACGGTCATAGGGTTAACTAGGGTGGCAATCGGGGTCGCCGTGATGGCAATAACGATCTCCGCCATTCCCTCGGAGAACGTGATCTATGCGATCGCATTAACCAAAGAGCCAACGATCGTGCATCACACGAAAGCTATCGCCATATGGAATATGATACTACCCACGGCCCTCCGGGTTTGAAACAGTTTACTCCACACCTTCGCCAAGTCATATGGCCCAAGAACTTCAAGCTCAAAAAACTTTAGAAGTACGACGGCAAGGAGAACCCCGAATTATGGGTCATGCTCTACAAAACCGCGTGCAGATCAGCCATTGCTGATGAGCACGTCATGTCTAATTACTTCCCAGTCGCCGTCGGCCATGCGGGCCACCAATGGCTGGTCAGCTTGCTGGCGAACTACTTTGATTCTTGGCAAGAGCTCAAGCAAGCATTCATCGGCAACTTCATTGCTACTTGCGAGCAACCCAGCAACAAATATGATCTGTAGCGGATTCGAGATCGCAAAGATGAGCCACTACGCGAGTACGTCCGACGCTTCTCGGAGATGCGCATCAAGGTCCCATCAATCTCCGACAATGAGGCAATCGAGGCTTTCATCACTGGTCTCCGCTTCCACGATGCCCTAAGGGACAAGCTCCTCCGCAAGAGACCTGAATCAGTCATAGCGCTCCTAGCCACTGCTAAAAAATATGCAGATGCCGATGATGCTAAAAAGATAATCATCGAAGAAGCAGCAAGGGTTCCACACTCTGACCACCCTCCACACCACAACGACTACCGCGGCAACCATGGTCGGAACGACAATTTTGATCGTCGCAACCAGCAGAACGATTCCCGCGACCACTACGACCAGCGTAATCAGTGGCGTAATCACCGTGACGATTACAGGGGGAAGCGTGCTCGGGAAGACGACGGCGAGGTCAACACCGTTAAAAAGGCGGCAGACATCGCAACTACGAAGAGGACTATGCCAAAGCATTGAAAGGACCCTTCCAGCTCCATCCCAAGTCAAACCATACCATGGAGAATTGTCGTCTTAAATCTATCTACACGTGCCAACAGGCTTCGGATACATCCGACAAGCCTAACGACGCAGGGGAGCAGCGTAACGAGGACAACGACGATGAAGACGTAGATCCCCATCACAAGTACATCAGGCCAACCGATCACGTCCACAGCATCATTGGGGGCAAAGTGTCCATTGAGACCAAACAAGAACGCAAGCTGCTCGCCCACGCTTGCTTGAACGTGGCCAATGCCAACAACCTCATCGCCGATCTGCGGCTCCCTCCTTGGTCTCACCATGAGATCTCCTTCAGCATAAAGGACCAATGGGCTGTGATACCTGAGCTAGGGCGTTTTCCTCTGGTTCTTGATCCTTGTATCAACAAGGTTTAGTTTAACAGAGTGCTGATTGACGGCGGTAGTTCCATCGATATACTATTGAAGAACAGTTTGCCAGCGCTGAACATAACCCAAGCTGATCTCAAGCCATATGAGGCACAGTTCTGGGGTGTTCTCCCCGGACAGAGCTCCACACCTCTCGGGCAGATCATGCTACCTGTGCAATTTGGTACCCCAGACCACTTCCGCATCGACTATGTCAACTTCATGGTCGCTGACTTCGAAGGCACCTACCATGCTATCCTTGGCAGACCAGCGCTCACCAAGTTCATGGCCATACCTCACTACAGGTATTTGGTGCTCAAGATGCCTACTGAGAAGGGGGTTCTAACTCTTAGGGGCAATGTATACGCAACTTACACCTACGAGGATGACAACTTCAAAATAGCAGAGGCTCGTGACCTCTCTATTCGCATGGCTGAGACCACGCTCGACACCAAGAAGACCCCAGCCGACCACCTGGAGAACCCAGAGCTCGAGGCCCCATGCAAGAACATCAAGTCCAAAGAGCACAAAGCGATCCAGCTGGTCGACGGCGATCCTAGCAAAACGGCCCTTATCGGGGCCAACCTGGATCCTAAATAGGAAGACATGCTCGTCAATTTCTTGAGGAGCAACGTGAGTGTGTTCGCATGGAAACCGCTGACATGCCCGGTGTACCTCAGAACTTGATCGAGCACTCCTTAAATGCCGATGGCAAGGCCAAACCTGTCAAGCAGAAGCTACAATGGTTCGCTCGCGACAAAAAGGAGGCTATTAGGGTAGAAGTTACACGGCTTTTGGCAGTCGGATTTATCAAAGAAGTGTATCATCCGGAGTGGTTAGCCAACCCGATTCTTGTACACAAAAAGAATAATGAATGGAGAATGTGCGTTGATTACACTGATCTCAACAAACACTGCCCTAAAGACCCTTTTGGCTTACCTCGCATAGACGAGGTCGTAGATTCAACTACCGGTTGTGAGTTGCTTTCCTTTCTCAATTGCTACTCTGGTTATCACCAGATCGCTCTCAAAAAGGACGACCAGATCAAGACATCCTTTATCACGCCCTTTGGCGCCTACTGCTAGATGACCATGTGGTTTGGGCTCAAGAACGCCGGGGCTACCTATCAATGCGCCATACAGGCCTACCTCAAAGATGAGATAAAAGACGACCTCGTCGAGGCTTATGTTGATGATGTAATTGTTAAAACCAAGGAAGCATACACCCTTGTTGACAACCTCGAACGTACCTTTGCAGCTCTCAACATATTCCAATGGAAATTAAACCCAAATAAGTGTATCTTTGGTGTTTCATCTGGTATATTGCTCGGCAACGTCGTCAGTCACAATGGCATACGCCCTAACCCAGAGAAGGTAAAAGCTGTCTTAGACATGAAGCCGCCCAAAAAGGTGAAGGATGTTCAAAAGCTTATCGGATGCATGGCTACCCTCAGTCATTTCATATCAAGATTAGGCAAAAAAGAACTACCATTTTTCAAGCTGCTCAAAGCATCTGAGAAGTTTGAGTGGTCGGAGGAAGCAGACGCTGCCTTTACACAGCTGAAATAATTCCTTACATCACCTCCGGTCCTCACTGCTCCTAGAGAAGATGAAACCCTCCTGCTTTACATTGCGGCAACTAATCAACTGGTCTCCACTGCCATGGTGGTCGAGCGCGATGAGCCCGACCATGCCTACAAGGTATAGCGACCAATTTATTTTGTTAGTGAGGTGCTCAATGAATCCAAGACCAGGTACCCATAGATTCAGAAACTGATCTACGCCATACTGATTACATCCTGAAAGTTGAAAGATTACTTCGATGGATATCGTGTGGTGGTCATGACTGAGTACCCTCTGGGAGACATCATTCGCAACAAGGATGCGAATGGGCGCATCGTCAAATGGGCAATGGACCTATGTCCTTTCTCCTTGGAATTTGCAAGTCGTACTACAATCAAGTCTCAGGCACTTGTCGATTTCATCGTCAAGTGGACAGACTTAAGCACACCTGCCTCTCAGGGGCCCACAGAGTATTGGAAGATGCACTTCGATGGCTCTCTCAACATCGATGGCGTAGGAGCAGGAGTCCTTTTCATATCGCCATCCAAGGAGCAGCTCCGATACGTCCTCAGGATTTATTTCCCGGCGTCTAATAACGCCGCCGAGTACGAAGCATGCCTACATGGTCTACGCATTGCGGTCGAGCTCGGTGTCAAACATCTCTATGTCTATGGAGACTCGGCTCTGGTCATCAACCAACTCAACAAGGACTAGGACATGACTAGCGAAAAGATGGACGCATACTACAAATCGATCAGAAAGCTGGAAGGCAAGTTCTGCGGCATTGAGTACACACATGTGGTCTAGGACAAAAATCAAGCAGCAGATGCGCTGTCAAAGTTAGGATCATCCTGAGCCAAAGTCCCACATGGCATATTTGTTCAAGACCTGCTCACACCTTCCATCAAAGAAGAAGATCCCATGGTCGACAAGCCTCTAGACCAGCTATTGGTGGTTACGGTTCCGGCGTTAAACACCACCGAACCACCTCCGACCACTAAGGAGCCTGACTAGAGAGTACCTTTCATCAAGTACCTGACAGATGGTAGTGGTTACACCGATCGGATAGAAAATGAACACCTAATGTGTCACAGTAAGCAGTATCTGCTCGTCGATGGCAAATTGTGGCACAAGAACGCGAAGGAAGAAATCTTGATGAAGTGTATAACCCAGGAGGATGGTGAACATCTCCTAGACCAAATCCACTCTGGCTCCTACGACAACCACGTGGCCTCGAAAACGCTGGTTGGCAAGGCTTTTCGAGTAGGGTTCTATTGGCCGTTAGCCGTAGCCGATGCAGAGAAGCTAGTCCACCATTGTGAAGGTTGTCAATTCTTCGCCAAGAGAATCCACGTACCACCACATGAGATTCAGACAATACTAGCCTCTTGGCCCTTCGCATGCTAGGGACTAGATATGATCGGGCCTTTCAAACTGGCCCCTGGGAAATTTACATGTGTCTTTGTGATGATTGACAAATTTTCCAAGTGGATAGAGTACATGCCACTGGTCCAGGTATCTTCAGAAAAGGCTGTCACGTTCATCGACCAGGTCATCCACCGCTTTGACATACCCAACAGCATCATCACTGATTTAGGTACTCAGTTCACCAGGAACGCTTTTTGGGACTTCTACGATGAAAGGAGCATAGTAGTAAAATATGTCTCGGTGGCGCACCCTAGAGCTAATGGACAGGTCGAGTGGGCAAATGGTATGATCTTGGACGCACTTAAGAAGAGGATGTACAGAGAAAATGACAAAGCTCCCGGAAGATGGCTCAAAGAGTTACCAGCCGTGGTCTGGGGTCTCAGAACCCAACCCAGTCGCAATACCGGCGTATCACCATACTTTATGGTTTATGGCGCTGAGGCAGTGCTCCCAGCAGATATAGCCTTTAGATCAGCATGGGTAGAGAACTTCGATAAAGACAAGGCCAATGAAGTACGGGAGCTAGAAGTGAATAGTGCAGAAGAGAAGTGGCTCGATTCTTGCATACGTACAGCCAAATACCTTGTTGTTTTGTGTAGGTACTACAACAAGAATGTCAAGGAGTGGTTCTTCGTGGTTGGGGACCTGGTCCTGAAGTGGAAGATGAATCAGGCTGGCGTCCACAAACTCACAACCCCATGGGAAGGGCCCTTCATGATCAAGGAGGTTACACGACCAACATCTTATAGGTTAGCTTAGGCGTTTCTATGCTTAACTACTAAGATATGTACTCCTCTTGTACTTTTGATTTAATTCAATAAAGCTATTATGATTTCTCCGACCACTCTAATGTGTCACTTCGAAGTCTATAGTTATTCTAACTCAACCAGTTAAAACCGACCACCATTCCTTCTCAGGTTTTCGGAGCAGGCCCTGTCTCCGGTTCCTCCCAACGCATGCATCGGATCCGCTCTCTATGCTATGGGTGATTGGCAGGTCCTCTCTGGTTTGACTTATGTGTGTCTATGTGTGCACAAGCTACGCACCTCACACTCCAACCACAAGACAAGCCAGGGCCATACAAACCTTTCAGGATGACATGTCGATTAAACTGGTACAACTAAACAGAACACTAACATGTTCTCACTTAGTTACACCAAGACGATATCTAAGCTTAAATACGTTTTCTACAAAACAAACAAGCTTATGCTGATATACAGGTATGTTATTACAAGCTTGCCCGAAAAGGTCCAAGTTTACAATAACACAACTACATCTTCTTCCACAGCTATAGCCTAACTATTGGCTGGTCGGGGCACGCGGCACCTGCTGCTCGCTGGGCCTGACATCGTGCAAGGGTCTCGGGGACTCTGGCATTGATCGTGCTGAAGAAGATGGCCCTGCCGATGCCTGGCTGGTTGAGACCGCAGGCTTTGCAGGTTGGATTAAAAATGACGGCGCTTCCAGCTGACTTGTTGATGGCGTTCCTTGTACAGGTGGTGTCGCGCCTCCACACAGGTTAATGTTGCCAATTATTTTCGCCAACAAGTCTAGCTGGGTCATCCGTAGCTCCTTAGCCTTGTCTGGATCTACCTCCTTCGGGTATCCAGCCTCCAGGCGCTTGAGATCGATCAGGGGGTAGTGAGAACATACCATGCTTAGCACATGTGCGCCTGTGTACTCACCCGCCTCCTTCACAAACTCCTAGAACCATCCCCATGCCTTTCGGCATCTCTCGATCAATCCCAGCTGCGGTGTCCTTGGCACGTCCTCTGCTAGCGTCGGATCGATGACGTTAAGCACCAGCAAAATGCCCATTGCCACCTCCTGGCACCGGTTTTTCCAGGTGTCATGATCCTTGGTGATCTCTTGGCACTGTCCCTTCCAGCTGTCATGGTCTTTTATCATGGCCTCCAGATGCTTCTTCACATTGATTTTTATAACTGCAAACTGTACATGCTGTTAAGATGCTATATTACGCCAAACTACGGTAGGCAACAAAAATGAGCAAAGGGGTTTGGAAAACTTACCTTTCAGCTCCTCTGTCATCTTGGTCGTGTGGTCCCGGAGCTACGACTGGTCTTGTGCTAGTTTTCTATTGTTCTCTTTTAGGCGATCACACTCCATGACCGCACGACTGTTCTCCTCTCAGAGACGGTCTATGCCTGGTCTCAGTGCTGGTCCGGCGTTAGCAGCTTCTGCGATCACCATGGCCTTCCCACGGGCTGCAGCATCGACCAACGTGGTCTATGCTCTCACCTTCGACCGCTGCTCCTCGGTCTGTTCTGTTACCCTTGACGCTGAGGTGTTGCCCTCAATAGGTTTAGCGCTCAGAGCACTCATGCTCGGCTCGGCTCTTCCCTCGACCCCCTGCTCGAGGACTGTTGTCTGACTGTTTGTTTACTGAGGCCTTGACGGATCTTCTGCTATGGGTTCCTCGATGGTCGGCCGCTGGGCAGTCTGCTCTGCACTTATTGGTAGTGCCACACCGCTTCCGGCTAGCTGGTCTGGACTTTCGGTGGACAGCGAGCTAGTACATCTGAGATAAGTTCAGAAGGCAATCATATTCAATGTAAATTGCTAGCTTACATCAAGGTTACAAATACTTACATGTTGGAAGCGCGGAATGATGTGGCAAAGGCGCGTCTCTTCGGCCGTGCTTGCTCCACGTGCTGTGCGGGTGACTCCTGGTCTCCCTCTACATCTAGCACTATCACTGGGCCTTGGTGCTCGACCCCTCCACCGCTTGTCCTTTGCGCTATAGTGGCCGGTGGCGTGCTCGGTCGAGTTGTCGCTCCCGTCGCCGGTCATGTTCCTTGCCCATGTACTCCCGAGGTCGACCCGGCTGCATCCTTCACCGCCGTCAGCAATGTGGGTCCCATAGGTGTGGAGGAGACACCTTGCTCCATCGACTCTAGTTGTTTCCTCCTCTTTCGAGGGACAAGTCGAAAGGTGTCTGCATCCTCTCCCTCCTCTGCGTCATCGTCCGACCAGGCAAAAATCGCCTGTCGATGCTTGCTGGCTGGTTTCTCCTTCGGACCCCCTCAGGCTCATTGATACTTAGCGCCCCCCAGTGAGCAGGGTGGTTGTTGATCTCTTCTTCGGCTGTTTGGGGGCAGCCAGCCGCATACCAGCGGCTAGGGCCGCTGCCTCCTCTCCAGCTCCGAGCACCGCCCAGTCGACATCCTCGTCTTCGATCTCGACGCTGGTCTGGGTGGTGGGACCAGCTCCTTGTGGCCACTCCACTCTAGGGGGTGGCAACACAAACATTGTCGCTCTATCTCGATCATTAACCTGGGTAACAAAAATGGGTGAACACAGTAAGTTTCCACTTATCCTACCACAATATAAAACTACGGGTATAGGGCAAGATAGTTACCTTTGGGGGAGGTCGAGCAAGCTTGAAAGCGTGCTCAATGTCGTTCAATCTGGCATAATTTGGATCAGCTAAGTCAAATAGCTCTCCAATTCTGGCTTTGACTTCGATTTTGTCAAGCGCCTCCTGCCTCGTCCTCGTCGGGTCCGTGCTACCTTGATATTCATATCTAGGATGAACTCTCCTCTGGCAGGGCTGGATCCGTCGGCTGATGAAGTTCCCGACCACGCTCGGACCATCCAGTTTTTTCCATGGGATCATTCCAAATATTTCTAGAATTTGTTCCAGGTGCTCAGGCTTCTCTGACCAGCTTGTCCTCTTCTTCAGAATGTACCCCACGTCGCATAGTGTAATCGTGTTCGGCTCTTCGCGGATGTAGAACCATTTCTTGTACTAGTCATCTAGCGACGTGTTCCATGGGCAGTGCAAGTACTGGGCTTTCATGCCGTCATGGAGGTTGAGGTACACACCCCTGGCTATCTTCGAATCGCCGCTTCCTTTTTTCCACAGACAGAAAAGATGGCGGAAAAAATCGAAATAGGGCTAGAAGCCTCCATAGGCTTCGCAAAGATGTATGAAAGTGGTGACAAGGAGGATCGAGTTGGGATGCAGATTGCAAATCCCAATCTCGTAGTAAAGACAAAGCCCCTGAAGAAAAGGATGTACCAGAACCCCAAATCCCCACTTAAAGAACTCTTCGAACACCACGATCTCACCTGGTTATGGATCGGGGTACCCCTCGCCCTCCGGCGCATGCCATCCTGCGAGCTCCTTGTTGTGGACTACCCCCATGGTGATGAGGTCTTCAATGGTATGCTCGTTGCTTCTTGATTTCCTCCACTCCTTCGCCATGACTCATGCTTTCTTCTGCGCGTCACTTTTCGCCATGAATCTGGCCTTGCTGATGAACGAGGAAATCGCGGAGGATTGATTGGTGGTGATTTCGGAGGTATTAGGGTTGGCGAGAGGAAGAAGATGGCTACGGCTGCGAATGGCAATGGGGTTCAGTAAAAAGTAACTTACCTATCCTATATTGTATTTAACCCAAGAGTTATGCTGTTTTGTCTACCTAAGATTCTTGGGAGACGTGCGCACGCGCTGTAGACAGTTGTTTTCATAGCCTCGAGATCTATGCCAATATATGCGCCTCTTCGTTGCTAGTGTGAGAGGGCCCACGCTAACGCACCTACTTATAGGTGCCACGCAACTTTTTGCTTGAAAAGACAAAAAGGCAGTATGACATGCTATACCTGTCTACTTTTTTTACCAGACGTGTCAGATTGGACTTGACAGAGCAAGTAAATAAATAAATACAAAAAATAATAGTACAAGTGGCATATGGTTTTTTGCCACACTTCTCGTGCTCGGGGACTATCGCGACTATCCTTGTGCTCGGGGACTGTCCTGACCACCATTGTGCTCGGGGACTATCTAGACCACCATCGTGCATGGGGACTGTCCAGACCACCATCGTGCACAGGGACTGTCCAGACCACCATCGTGCTCGGGGACTATTCCGACCACTCTCATGCTCGGGGACTGCCCGACCACTCTCCGAACATTGCTCGGAGACCACTCTCCTCGGCTACATGTGATTTGTACTCACATACAGTTGAGAGGCATTTATTTATACCTTGCTACAAGGTTGATACCTCGCCTTCCAGCAAGCTCAGGGACTACATCGGTACGATGCACCTACCGGTGCATCTCATATTGCTTGTACGACGATTGGATTCTCAACTTTAGTGGGAATTCTTTTTAGACCCTGGCACCACATGCCTATGTCACCTACTACCAGGCTTAGGGACTAAGTGGGCACACTTCACCTTGCGGTGAATGTGCTTATTTTATCAACCCCTACGCTCTGACTGTTGGCCATAACTACTATTATACAAGGGTCACTTACATTTCTTTTCAGAAATACAAGTGGGCACACTTGATCAGGAAAGAAATCTTTTTCTTTTTTCTTTAGAGCACCGTGCATTCTTCGAACAACCAGAATCTTTGGCTATAATCATGGTCTACTGCTCTCTGTTCTGACCAAAATACTGGCACATTCACTTGGTCAATGTTTCAACCAATTGGAGATGACATGAAGACGGATCGCATTAGCCGAAGGAGATCGAACGGCGTGTCGTAGCATAATACATGGTGCTCGGGGACTAGCTGTGGGGGTATTAACCCCTATACCCTTATGGCTAGGCTTGGGCCGGCCCAAACTAGGGGGTCTGGCCCACTAGAAGACGATGCGCGGCTTGGCCAATCTGTTCGGAGTCCTGCGCAAGGAATCAAGGCAGATTTGGAGATCAAGCAAGATCCTGGTCGGTTAGAATAGGAATCCTTATCTGGCCACCTATGATAATTGTAACTGGTTAGGATTAGTTTCCATATCTGTAACCCTGCCCCTGGACTATATAAGGCGGGCAGGGGACCCCTCTAAAAAACATCTCTCATTAACATACAGCAATACAATCAGACATAGGACGTAGGTATTACGCCTTCACAGCGGCCGAACCTGGATAAAACCTGTGTTTGTCTTGCGTCACCATCTTGTTTGTAGCTTGCGCATCTGTCTACCGATAATCTACTACCTTGGGCATACCCCTAGGTAGACTGCCGACCATATTTCGTCGACACTTGGTAAGTTAAAGTGATTTGAATAGAGCTTAAGTTAGAATATGTGTACTACAGTAAGCATGTGCATTCCCCGAGCATCCCTAACTTTGTTCATGTGCATCCATGATATTTATCTTGCGCATACATGCAATAGGTGTGCCAGAGGGAGTGACGCTTCTGGAGTTCGAGGGAGCGAGCCAGGAGGAGGAGCCCGAGGTTCAGGCAACCGATGAAGCAACCGCTGAGGAGGAGTTGCCCGAGTGCCCTAACCACCGCCCATCCTCTTTCCTAAAAGGCAAGCCCTAGAGCATTCTAAGTCTCCCATGTTTTTACAAATATCTTGAGTATCTTTTATTGTTGCTGATGCATTAAGTATAGGAATTGGTTGGAACCAATTGTTGCATTATATATCTATCCTTGTCTAGATATCGCACTTGAATCCTATTTAAGTTTAGGAACGGATTAAATGCTTAGCCATGCTTAGTGCGGTAGAAGTCGAGTGATTTCTTGTCACCTGCGAGCTTTAGGATGAGGTGGGTCACGGTTGGCTATATTTGCTATCGTGGAAAAGAACCATGTTAATAATGAATTAAGACCAGGCGAAGTCTTGTGTAGGGTTGGACATAGTGACTCTGTCTATGTCATTTAAGGACCGATACACTATACATCCTCATGTCCTGTTGAACGTAGCCTAAAACTTAGCTTGCCGGATAAGTCGTTCCGACTGCGAAGCCTAGTAGTTTGACTCAGGCGGGAACCGGGGGGGGGGGGGGGGGGGGCATGCACATTCTGGAGGAAGTAAGGAGGTGGTTGGGGACATTGGCGTGAGTCCAAGGGGTCAGGTGTTTAAAAGTCCTGCACTTCCTGGCAAGTGTCACCCTTAAGAATGCGGCAATGTCTGGACCCGTGACTTTTCTTTTTTTCTCCTGAGTTGTACCAAAGGTGACTTGATTCCGACCCTGACAGGGGAAGCAGGGTTTGTGTTAGGAATACCCCTCCAGCTGGATAGGAATCGATTCGAGTCGCCATCTCTCCCGGATAGTGAGAACTTGACTGAGCAGCGGCAACGTAGATTCACTTAATTTAACGATATGGTTAAATGGATGATGATAATGTTGCCGCAGTTTATACCTGCTATGGTTAATAATGTTTGCATCTTAACCAAGTGATTGATTAGTACAAGTGCTAATATAGATGACAGGTTAATGGCTAAAAGTCACTGCTAGCTCAGGTTAAGAGTTGATCATTATTACTTATGCTTTTTCGCAAAAAGAAAGTGTCAGCCAGATCCACTAAATTAAGCTATGCATGATCCTTGATGTCAATTATTTTTGGTTTCCAATGGGTAAGTCTAGCTGACTAGATTCTCGTACTTAGGGTTTATTCCCTCTTGTTGTAGATGACCTTCTTTATCAAGGATTCTATAAGTACTGTCTCCACCCGGCGGGTGACGAAGACTAGATCACGGGCATGATCTCTGTTTATCTTATCTGAATGCTTTTTGTGGGATGTGATCGGCAAGCTAGTACTTGTATTTGAACTCATGTGTGTGAGTTAAACTATTTGCTTCCACTACTTACAAGACTTGGTTTGTAATAACTATGACTCCGATGTGTTGTAATCTATCTGCGAACTGTTGGTGAAATATTGTAATGTGTGATGTGTTATGTTGAATCACTGCGATCTTAGTTGTATGCAAGTTGGTTTGAAATCCTTCGTGGTTTCAGTTGACTACCGGGTTTATATGGGCTCAAGTGCGAGAATTTGATCGTTTTGGCAATCGTTTTTGTACTTGTGCCCTTATAAATTAGACGGTTCTGTTACAGCTGGTATCGGAGCTAGATTCAACACTAAACATGTCGTACGGGTATTTAAAAACAAAAGCTTTTGTTGCGAAAACGGTTTTCCTACTTATAGTTATATATAAGTGTTTCAAAATCTAAAATTTTATAGTGTGCTGGTGATCACATCCCTTGTAGCCCACATAAGGACTTTCAGGTGGCTTATATAATTACTAACTTGGGGGAAAGTGATTGTTTCTATTTCGTCGTCCATGCGGCATGCTATTGCATGGGTGCCATTCACTTGAATGGTAATGTATGGATCAATTGCCTGTACGCCAAGGTAAGTGTGAGTTGTGAGAGCATGACCGTCCAACTGTCGGTCTAGGGGAGAGTTAGTTGTGGTTACTGGAATATGTACATGTTGCATACATGTACATATGAAGGTACTTAATTGTGGGTATATCTGTCGGGTAGTTTTGGATACCAAAGTATATATATCCGGGGATGTATATATGGAGAGTATCTTAGTTTACTACTTTCATTGTGAGCATTATATCTTGTTGGGTTGGGCTGCAATGAATTTTTTTGCAGGTACGCTAACAATGCACCGTGTAGATCGACTAGTTACCGCTATTCGAGACAATGTGTGTATGCCACCGTATATTCCACTAGAACTTAACTTTTCTTAGGTTTGTGAGGACGTACGGGACGTGCATGCATCATATTCACTCATGTATTCATATTGCATTACTCCCTCCCTTATAACTTACTTATGCCTACCTTGAAAAATAATCCTCTCACGAGAGTTGCATCCCTTTTGATACAGATGGCCGTGCCCGTGTTTCCTCCTTGTAGCAGCACCTTTTTGGACCAGTTTGGTACACCTACCTTGCTCTGGAGGGTGCTAAGCTCAGTTGGGTACCCGGAGACACCCTGTTACATGTGGGTGCAGAAAGTGCCATTTGGAGATGTGTCATGGTACAATGTGACCTCGGTGGTGCCGTAGAACCCCATGAGACCACTGTGGAGTGGGTGGAGCACCGAGTCTAATGGGCAAAGCCCATGGGAAGCCACGCAAGTTGCTGCTCTTGATGTGCTTATGGACAAAGCATAGAGTTTCGAAGATGAATTGGTGGGGGGACCAGCTGCATCCATTCCTCGAGTGGCTCCTGCAGATGCTGAGTGGACTCAAGAAGCTGGCCATGCCTTAGTTCAAGGCCATGATGAATGTGTTCAGAGTGACACTGTGGAAATGAGTGCTATGATGGCCGTCTTGAAGCTTTGTCGAGTCTGGCAGGACACCCTCTCTAGAGTATTAGAAGAAGCTAGCAAGGCAATGGCAGCCCAGTGCAAGTTTAGGTTGCGTGCCCGCAAGTATCGCCATAGGGCGAAGGCATGTGGGCAAGCTTAGCTAGAGGTAGATGGGATTCGGGGCATTGCAAATTATTGCCTGCAACAGTGGGGGCAAGCAGCATGCGAGAGAGATGAGCTTCATAACCAGCTTATGAACCTCACCATAGAGAGAGATGAGGCAGTACATGAGTTGGACCGTGTGACCCATCATAGAGATGCAGCCCTGGAGTTGGCAGAAGAAAGGCGTTAGGCCCAGATTCAGGACCACATCAATGCCATGGAAATGTAGGATTACCTCAATGATCACATCGAGGAAGGCCTCGTGGAGATTCATCGCCTCAATAATGAGAGGAACCCAATTCCTCACCCTCCACCAGTTTACCCAGATCTTGGTCCTCAAGTGATTGAGGCTGATGAAGAAGAGGGCGTGTAGCTGAATGTCAATGCCGCTGAACCTGCAAATGAAGAGGAAGAGGATGACCCTAAAGAAGTCCAGAGCGTCTCCAATGTGGATAGTGACCACTTCGACTAGTAGTTAGCTAGCAAGTCTCACTAGTTTAAGCTTTTGTTGCCATTGTGTAATGGACTCAGTACTAGGGCAGATGTTGGAAGTACCTTTTAATTCAAATGTGGCATGTAATGTACCTTAATCCGCTCCCTTTGGGATGCTTATCTTAGTTGGTGGATTTAAAACTTGTCATGTCGAAATGCACTGCGAATGGCGCTAGTAACCTATTGATGATGTGGTGATTAGAGAATGAAATATTGCCTCTATTTTATTACATGAATTTTACATTCTCTCTAGTAAATTTAGTTGGTGTAATTACATTGTTCCTCTCCAATGTGCTGACATCACCAATAATTGCTGGTTGCGCATTGTTGCAGATGCCTCGCACTCGTGCCACTGGTGTGGCTGGTGATGATGATGATCTCCCACTACCACCACTGCCCACACTAGTAGAATTGATGGCAATACTGGTTGAGTTACATCACACTATGGCAAATGCTCTTCGCATGATTGCAAATCGTGATGGCCGTGGTGCACGCCAAGGACCTAAACCAAATCTGTATAGTGACTTCAAAGATTTCCTTGATACTAAACCACCGATCTTCAAGGAGGCTGAGGAGTCCCTCTAAGTTGATGAGTAGTTGAACACTCTCGAGAGCCTCCAAGGACTTCTGAAGTGCCGCTTCGGTCTTCGCCAAGTGGACCTTCACCGTGTCGAGTTCCCGCTCGATAGCAGTCGCCCGTTCGACCGCGTGTAGTTCTACCACTCATGCTCCCATCACCTCGGCCACTCGGTCTTGGGACTCACGGTGGGCAGACTCTAGCTGGTGCCTAAGCTCATCGACCCACCATGACGCCGTTGCTTCCTGATCCATCTGACCATGCTCCTCTTGAAGAAATCAGGACTTATGGATTGACATCATCTCTAAATCCTGTGAGGCAAGAAGTAGACATGCTAAGACAACCATTGAAAGGCCAAGGAGTCAAGGAAAACACAAAAAACATAGAGAACTTACCTCTGTGATGCATGGCAGGTTGACTATCATGGCTTGATGGACAAGCTCAACCCTCTCTAAAGCCTCCTTCAGCCTCGCCTTGGTAAGGGTGAGATCGGACTCCATCGATAGTCCTCTCTCCCCGAGCAGGTGCTAGAGCTTCACCTCCTCCTCATCATGATGGACAAACCAAGCCTTTCTTAGCTCACCAGGCCAAATCCACACCAGCTCATGGGTCACCCTCGACCCACTAGAAGATCCAGCCATCGCAGTATCATGCGACGACCGGATCATCACTAGCTCCTGGGATGATGGGATGGCCGGTGGCTCCACCCTGATTCCTACCTCGCCAGAGTAGGGGATGTCCACCACTAGGACTCCACGACCCACCGGCGGGTGAACTACCTCTGGCCTGGCCACGATTTCTCTAGACCCCTCCAGCTCTGATCAGGTAGGTGAACGGTGCGCTCCTCCGCTAGGCGAGGTAGGGAGCCCGGTTTCCCTCCTCTCTTCCTCTATAGTCATTGGGGGAGGGACCGCAAGAGTCACCTCTGACCACAAACTCCACCATCACCACGGGGATCGCTGCCATCACCTCTGCTGCCGTTGTCGCTGCCGCCATGCTCACAACCGGCTGGGAAGATGCAACCCCCAGTAAGGAAGGTCATGCCGCCGCCAGCCTACTTCCTCCACCACTCATCATGACCCATTGCAGGCTAGGTCTCCACTCCTCTCACATGGGAGGTGGGGAGATTCTTAGTCCTGCTAGCCCCTAATTGCTGTCAAACAAATGTAGGTTAGTCACACTCAAAAACTCAACTACAAAAACAAAAGGGAGCATGGATGCATACCTGGACGAAAGCGGTAGAGCCCTGAAGCCCCGGCCGGCTGACGACAAGCTGACCAGACGAGGACAGCTCATGGGTTGTGACCCACAAGCCCTCATATCAACTGAGGGAGGAGCTAACCTGACCAGTCCTCGATTGGCCCACGAACGACCATGACTGCCAATTCATGGTGAAACCACCAGAGCAACTAGCAAGGCGTCTCCCTATTGGGGGCCATGCACACGCGCCGACCCCAAAACTACAGTTGAACGATCATGTCCCCCAGACTGACCAACGTGCTCTTCCACATTTGGAGAAGGGGGGCATGAAGCCGACGATGCCTCTAAAGGGCGCGGTGACCGTGCCCGCTTCGCCTCTTGTTCGAGGGCGGTGTCTTCGCTCACGGCACACTTCCTTGACCTAGGAACATCGCCGCATGTCTCCGTATCATGCCCGCCATCGACAGATGCAGTCATGGGCTCATGGTGCTCCACCAAGGTCACAACAACACCCCTATCTCCTTTGTCCTTGGAGGCACTCATGTCGCCACCCATCTCTGTGGGCTCCTTTGACTTGAGCTCTGCCTCCGCGTCACTCCAGCTCTCACCCCCCGGACCCACTGGCTGATCTCCTTCTCCTTTTCAAACCTCCTCTGGGCATTCTTGGCTTTCTTCTTCTTCTTGGCAAGTGCCGCCTCCTTCTGAGTAGCTTGCTGAGCTACGCCCTCTGGCCCCCTCGGAAGATGCGGTCGGGATTTATAGCCTGAGAGTCCCTTTGAAATGGGCAACTCGAAATCAATCAAAACATCAAAATAAGGAGGACAAGGTCACAAGAAAAGGGGGCATACCAGATTGGATAGCTTCATGGCATGAAGAGGTCCAAGCATCCCTTCAAGGGAGTATTTATCCCTCAGTTGTAGCACCCAATCGAGTCGACTCCAGACTTCATCCTTTGGCAACTCCTCTAGCGACGCGTGGTTAGGATCCATCGGGCTAGAGTACTCCCACATCGATCGCCTTCTCTCTACCAATAGGTCGACCCGATGGTGGAAGAAGGTATGGGAGACCTACAACCCATCGAGGCCATGCTACACAAACCTCTAAAGCTCCATCTCAATAACCTCCAATTTGTTCTGCCGATTGGCGAGACCCCACGACCAACTCTCCCTCCTCTCCGGCCTTCTTCTGGTAAACATCAGGAATGGCGCCTTCGCTAGATTCCTGATGTAGAACCACTCACCATGCCACCCACAATTGGAGTCATAGGGGAAGTATGTAGGGTAGGGGGCCAATGGCTTCGGTTTCTTCTACAAAGCGAATCCCCCAACTGGCGCAATTCTAGGCGGCTTCCCCTCGGATAGGGCTCACCCACTAAAGATCCGTCGAAAGAGGTCCATGTGCAGTTCCATCCCGAGGAAGGCCTCATAGACGGTGATGAAGCCGGTGATGTGCAGGACCCTAGTTAGGTTGAGGTGCTGCAACTCTAGACCCCACATGTTGAGGAGCCCACGCAAGATCTAGTGCATGGAATACCCGAGCCCGCGCTCGTGGAAGGCGAGGAAGGTTACGACCTCATCGGCATGGGGTTGCGGAACAACCTCCCCCATGCAGGACCCCTCTAATGCACCACCTCCTTTGATGGGAGCAGGCCCTTCTTGGCAAAGGCGGCTAGCTCCTCTTCATCCACGTTGGAAGGCCACCAGTTCGACATCGCACCTCGGATTTACGGATGAATCTATGAGTTTTTTCTCTCCCTTGCTTTACCCTCCTCTCTCCTAGAAACCACCCCAGCGTACAAATGGGCTTAGCGAAAAGGAGGAAGGAAAAGAGGCAATAGTTCGAGAAAAGTGAAAGAATGAGAAGAAAACCCTCTCCCTTCCCCCTATTTAAGGCGGACAGGCGTGCGGTTGGACATGCCCTGGCTGATGGGACGCGCCCTGCCCGATGAAACATCGCTTGGTTAACAGGACATGGCCTAGGCAGGGCCCACCACTACCACAACCTAGGCATGGGAAACAAGGTGCAACCACACGCAAACACCCCTCCACCTTCCTAGGAAGGGTCTAGAGGGGCCCACCAATGGGATCTCCATCGAGGAGGGACCAACGGGTCACCCAGGTCGATCGCACGGCCCTGGTGGCTACTGAGAGATAGGTAAGGAGAAGTGGGATGGCCCATGTGAACTATGCCAACTCTATCACGAACAACGGACATGGATCCCATTCGGACATTTCCGATAGGAGCTCCCAAGACCCATCACTCGAGTCATCAAGGTAACTTTAACAAACCCCTTTTTTTATTATTTTCTAGTGCATGATCATTCATTCATCCTTTCTCATGCATTCATCCATACATTCATCCCATACATCCAAGTATTGCATATGCAATTGATGCACCACAACGCTTCGCGTTGCGTCATGAAGTGGTAGTCGCCTCATTCGATATGAGTGACGACCGACCGGGGTTCGAAGGCTGGCCCGCAAAGGGCTTGAGGCCACCTCACGTCAAATAGAGCCAGGGGAGAAAACATAGATGAGCCCCAGTGGCCCTCGCCCAATCCACTACAAAGTGGATAGGGTCATCTTGACCTTCTTGTTTGATCCTAACCTCGAGCCATGCCCACAGAATCTCCATCGAGGAGAAGTCAGCGGGCCACCTGAGTCGATCTCTAGAACAGCTTGGGCATCTGTCGGGAGATGAGTTAAGGAGCAGTGGAATGCCACATGAGGGCTATGCCAACTCCATTATGAATGATGGATCCAGATTCCACTCGGACATGCCCATTATTGAGCTCGCCGAGCGCGTCACTCGAGCCATCGAGGCAAGCGACGTTAGCTCAACCCCTCCGATTGCGGAAACCGCGGATAGAGTAACACATGAAACTAGACCGACCCCTTGGTCGTGCCCAACACTTGGGTTCACACTTCATCTCACCTGACCCCTCAGCCGTGTTCGATGCTTGGGTCCATGCTCTGTCTCGCCCAACCCCTTGGCCACGCCCGACGCTTGGGCTCGTGCTCCATCTCGCCCGACCCCTCGGCCACACCCAATGCTTGGGTCTACACTATGTCTCACATGACCCCTCAGCCATGCCCAATGCTTAGGTCCGTGCTCTATCTCGCACAACCCCTCAACCATGCCCGACACTTGGGTCTGCACCCTATCTCACCTGACCCTTTCGGTCGTGCCTGACACTCGAGTCCACGCTCCATATTGCCTGACCCCTCGATTGTGCTCGACACTCAAGTCTATGCTCTATCTCGCCCAACCCCTCGGGCCAGCGCTCTATCTCATCCAACGGTGACCCACATTCTTACACCCACTGGGTGTGCTCACAAAACGAGTATAAATAGCTCCTTCATGACTTCATAGAAGTCCCAAAAGGGCTCAGGGGCTCCTATCGGGTTCAAAAACCCAAGGTCCCCAATGGACCCACTTCCTTGCAAAAACTCAGCCCAGCAGATGGCGTAGCAACAACGCTCGCCTCCTGGGCCGGCCCATATACATAATGATAGGCTAGGACAATGATTCGGTCCCTGACTGGAAACCCTAGCCAAGGTGGGGGCAAGGTCCAACTCTGACCTCCTTTTCTAACCAGAGATACACCAGATCTCTGCTCATGGTTCTTCTCCGACCAACGCGGTCGGGGCCAACTAAAGACGATCGACCGGGGACGCTCGCTCAGTGAGGACTGAGGGATCAGGTAGAGCAGATAAGGTGTAAGGCACTCAAGTCAACCACAATACCGAGGACCATATGCTACCATGCTAGACGGGCACTATGCAACCTTCCAGGAATGTCAGAGTACAAACAGTATTGTAGGCACCGATGTTTGCCATACTAGGTGAACATGGTAGAGCCTGCCACATGCGTCTGGTATAAACAATATTGTGGGCACCGACGACTGTCTCATACCCAACAACGTGGGCAACAAGACTAGGTAGCACATGTATCCATTCTCTCTTTCTTTGACTTGTAAGGCCATCCCCTTCAACTATAAAAGGGGATGTGCTCTCTCCTCTCTGGGGGACGTTCTCTCTGGCTCTCCTAAAAAAAAGAGAACTCGAATAGCTCAATAGCTCTAGAACTCTAGAACTACACAGAGCATATGCTCCCATACTTAGCGCATGCTGGAGCCCCTGTCACTCTCGACCCTTCGGTTCAGAGTTTGACTAGGCCTTTAGCACCCTCCTTATTCTTACTCGTTTGTAACCCCACAGCAAACTTCGAGCACCTAGGCTCAGGAATAAAGTCACTGACTGACTAAAATTGGATGTAGGGCATGTTGCCTAAACCAGTATAAATCCTATGTCATTGAGTGCTAGGCCACATCCGATCACAACGCACGACAAAACTACAAATATTTACTTGTTGGTCACTTTTTGCACCGACAATAAGAGTCACCCTCGTGAGCTACCACTGATCCAAAATGCAGAATGCATCCACACATAACCAGAGTCTAAGCACCATGCTTACACTACAATTACTACTTCACACTTCCTGGATAAAGAATAAAGCACTCAAACGACTATAAACCGTTGGATGCACCAACTATAAACTGCCTTAAATTAATGGTGTAGATCTTGAAAACGCATATGAGGCAATAGAGGGCAAACAAACTCTAGAGCAGGTCGTCCGGCCTAGGGCTTGGGCTGACCGACCCACTTTCATGGCCATTTGGCCCAAGCTTCGGCATGGTGTGTTCTAGAACCTTCTAGAGTTGTCTTTCGCACTTTTCACGGGTTGAATCACTTGTTGTCGTCGATTTGCTTGTTTGGAGTGTATGACAGTAGTCCCAGGAGCTGTTTTCTAGATAAATCCTCTTGCATACAAATATTTACCAAAGCTCATGGAATTCATTAGTTTAAACCCCTATACCTATGTTTGGTGATGGAATTAAATATAAATGCAGGTTATGTTGGCGGTTTATAATTGGTGTTAGTGACCGTCAACAAGCTCCCCCAAGCTTAACCTTTGCCAGTCTCTGAGCAAAGCTAAATTTAGTAATGGATCAGGAGTTGCTATAATGTTTTCACACCTCAAAAGTACATATGCGTTCAATAAAAATTTCTCCTCCGGATTAGAATAAACTGATCTGACTCTCAAACTTACCTGTATTACCTTCAACCATGGGGCTTCTTAACCTTCACTTGGGTCTTGAGCAATTGAAAGACAGAATGATCAAGGCAACCACTATGTCTCAAGTTCTTTGTTTCACCATTGTTCTAGTGTTTTTATAAGTTTTCAAAATAAAACTCAGAGATTCCATTGTATGACACTATCAAGTCTCTCAATATATGTGGTATTTGCGGATCCTCACCAAGGAAATAAAGATATTATGTCTTTTCTCTTCCTAGTACTAAGGCTTATGTGGAGTTCATAGGTAGGGAGAAAGCTAGAGCATACTTGCAATGCATATATTGTAAAATCAAACAATGGATCCAAAGAAAGTTGAGTCATACAATCAAATTAAGATGTGCATGTGTGTGGATATATGGTGGATATAAATGGTGGCTAACCTAATTCTACTTTGCTTGTTGAAAAATGGTGTCTAACCTAATTCTACTTTGCTTTTTGAAAACATATCACTCTTTTGAAACTTGGAAATATTTGCTAGAGAGCAGGGGCTATTTTATTCATCTCTTTTTTTAGGCGGGCATTGAAGTACCCATTGTTTTAGATATCTCAGACACTTTTGTGTCTATTTTTTCTCAACTCTTTTTTCTTTTCTTTCTCTTTTTTATGAATAACTTTTGCATAGCCCGATGCCTCATTTCTGCAACAAAACTTTTGAGAGATAACAACAAGAACTTGGAGCATTTATTTGGTGGATGGAAAACCTATCAAGCATGTTTTTAGTATTTACTTTCCTATGTAGGAGTAGAACATTTTTGGATGGAAAAGCTTGACAAAACTCAATGCAAAAGTAAGCAGCATATATGTGGAAGTTTTCCTAGCCTAAATAACATGTATGGCTCTGGTAGGAATTCAAGCTTTGTCATACAAGAACTCATCATACAGCATTTTTGTGTTTTTTAGAAAGTAAACTCTAGAACTTTAGTGTCACTTGGAACAAGATAAACAGTAGCTCAGACCTTCTTATATCATATCCATCAATTACCTAAACTTAGATCAAGCATATGCTACCCACGAGTTTCAAGTTCAGAGTAAATTCTTATATCAAAACAGTCATATCCAAGACTCAGGAGAATTCAAGGCTGAAAATAGGGTAGTTGAAAGGAATTACAATAGAGCAACTATTCATCATTTCTATTTTAAGAGATTATTTTGAGTTCTCTTTATTTTATTCAACTCTTAAAAATAAATTAAAGCAAACTAGATACACCTTTTTATTTTGTTTTCAATTTTATTAGATCACACATTATTACTACAGATGACTAATGTAAAGATAAATTTTTATTTTGTTTTTCATTCATCATTTTTTAACTATTAAAAATAAACTAAAATTAAAACAAAAAGTGGAAAGAATTCTTACCTGGATACACGGGAGTGCTTATTCCCCAAGCTAGCTCTTTCGGTGAGGGTTCAGTGTTGTAAGTCCTTTGAACCAGACTTCTCTTTGTGAAGTTCATTGATCGAGTACCTCGGTTTGTTCTGAAGATGAAGATTCTTGTGATGACGCTTCTAATGGTGATGTTACCTTCTTCCGCCAAACCTGTCTTGGTTTTGAGTTTGATAGGTTCAAAACTTTCACTTGTAGAAATTGGGGAATCGATGTCTTCCCCCACACTTTGCTTGAAGTGTGTCCTGCTCATAAGACAAGGTAGAGATCAAGTGCATGGGCTCTATTGGTGGAAAAACACCAATAGAACCAAAACTTTATTTATTCATCTCTAGCCTTAGGCACATGGGACAAGATAAAGTTGATGTTATGCGCTTTGTTTATTGTAACATGGGTGGTAAGATAAGAAGATTGAGCATGAATATAGCATTTAAATACATTTGGCCAAAAGGGTTAAATTGCTTAACCTACTGAAGGATTGTCTTTTCTACATAATGTATCAATCTTTACATGATTATGACTATCATCTTCCAGAGATAAGATGTGCACTTTTTAACTCATTTGGTTAAGACTATGAGATCAAGAAAGTGGTGCTAGGAAGAAGCTTAACATATTGAGTTAATCAGGTTGAATCAAGTAATGGAGTTGTAACCCAACCATGTTTGTTTCTTATTTGTTTGCCTACAAGAATCAAGAAAAGCTTTTTAAATAATGACCATTTATCTTAGAATGTTACCTTTGTCATTAGAGCGTAAAGACACCATATGACGAAGGGTAGATGACTCGTGATGGTTCTTCCCTTTTGCTTGAAGTTTTCCTTGCTCGGCTAGTCTCGTATCTTGAGCTATTCATGAGCTTCTTGTTTCCTAGATCGCACATTTTCTTTCTCATCCTTTTATCATGTCATCTTTTTGCTTCTTTGATGTTGCCACTTCGTTGGTCCTTCTGCCTCACCCTTTGTTTTATGCACTCGTCATCTTTCTCTTTGTTCCATAGTTGTAGTGGTGGCTGGGTTTGTAGATTCATGCCAAACCATGAACAGACGTAGCTCATATTCATTCATCCAGTTCTTCCATCCATCATGAATGAGCTGTGTCTTCTTTGCACAATGTTATTGGAGTTCATCATGTGCCTAGCTTCATCTCTGATTTAAATTCATCTCATGACTTACCAATATTGATGTGAGAATTTCCTATAGGGGTTAGTCAACAAAATATCTAGTGCCTACTAAAGCATACTATTGGCTCAAAAATCAACCTAGACACCACGTCTAATTTGATTTGGGAAGGCATTTTAACCTAAGCACCACACTTAATTTAAAAGCCTTTAGAAGTAAAATCAGCTCACCTATTGGTTCAAGAATCAAATTATACACCGTGTCTAATTTAATTCAGGAAAATAGTTTAAACTAAGCACAATGCCTAATTTAGAAGATGTAAGATCATACTCCAAACCTTAAGCATACTATAGTAAACAAAGGTAGCATGAAAGCATTATAGAGATTTATTCAAATAGAGATAAAAGAGAATGATTTAAAGGTAGAGACAACCAAGATGAATTAGCAACATGGCATAAGATTTTTCAGAGAAGTTTATCCCCTACACTTGAATTTTGCAAGGCAAAATCAAGTTTGGATGGATGTGATTCAATGTTGCATGATGATTGGTTGGACATACCTTGAGTCATCATCGTTCATCCTTTTTGCTTCAAACCTGGAATGGTTAGTGACAATAATACCTGAAGGAATATTTTCACAATTATGTTTCTATGCTCATTTCACAAGGGTATCACAGCAGAAGGTAAAAACTCATATTATCTTCTGAAAGTGCTTGTTTTAGGACAGAAGCTCATTCTTGGGAAACCTTCGAATTGTGTTTCTATTTGGTGAAGTGGCTTCCCGTCCAACACCAACCTTTGGGTGCCTATCTCAAGATTCATGCCAATGAGATTTGCAATATTTATGATAAACATATGCATCTACAACCACCCTTTCAAAAAATTTATGAACAGGAAGCATGAGGGGTTTGAAGATCCCGTGTGTGGCAATGTTGGAGAGACCAATTGATTCAGGAGATTTCTCATGTGAGTATGGATTTGATGAGGTGTTCATGAAATAACTTCTATGCTTGTTGATGTCATCTTTCTTTTCAAGCTCTAGGGTGTTTCTTCATGGATGTCTATAGGCGAAAACATTGTCTCCATTATTCCATGCCTATGACATTCATTGGACATTTTATTGTCCAAGATTTCCCATGGATTGATGGCTCTTGGGTTGATCTCGTCTAAGGCCTCCTCCAAACTTGGATGAGTCTTGTTTATTAAAGAGATTGATTTAAGCTCACCGTTTGGATCTAAGCCAAGTTTGGATTCTACCCATAAGGTTTGGTCCTTATCCATCCATTCTTTAGCAATGGCATATAAGTTCTTAATACATTCCAGCTATTGTCATTGCTCTTCTTGGTCATCCTTGTGGCCTTCATGACTCCTATACTTTGGGTGTCTTGGTGGATTTCTAGGATCATCATGAGTTTTAGGAGAAAGAGCATAAGAGGAATCATCGGGGTCAAGGATGGGTTTGAATGAGACATTTAATGTGGGCATATATGGGGAGAAGATAGGAATTGCTTCTAAATGACTTGGCTCTCCTTCTATGGGTTCACTAGACATGCCATCCTTGAATTCTTTCCAATGTCCTACATGGGAATAAGGACGCTTTCTAAGAGATCCATTCTTGAGAGGAATTGAATTATATTCGCTCGAAGGTCTCTTGTGGAACTAGAAGTTTAAGCTTTTCCCAAAATCATCAAAAAGATCATCCTCACAAGAAATTTCAAAAAGTTGAATTTCTTCTTCCTTTGGAGGATTTGTATTTTGGGGTATAGATGGTTTAGAATTGATAGCTAAACCTTGGGATGGAAGTGGTTGTGATTTGGCTATCAAAACTTCCTCTTCTTGTTTGGGAGATGATTCCTTCTCTTCCTCGAGGAGTTTATTATGATTACTAGTGCAGGGTGTTTTTCCACTAATCTTATCAATCATAGACCTTGCTTCACTAGCAGATAGATGAAGGAAAGCTTCTCTAGAGGTTGTATCAAGGGATTCCATGGAATCCTTGCTAAGACCCATGTAAAAGTATTGAAGGAGCATCCAGTCTGAAATAGCAAGGTCTAGACCAATGGCGATGAGGTAATTAATACAATCCCACGATGTGCCAAGAGATTCTTCTTTTAGTTGTCTAAAATTTAGAACCTCTTTTCGAAGGCTGACTACTTTAGAGATGGGAAAGAAACATAAACAAAATTTAGAGCATAGTGTTTCCTAACCTCTTTGCATACTTCCTACGGTCTGACTATACCAATGTTTTGCTCTTTCCGTCAAAGAGAATGGAAACAACTTCCATCTTAAGGTCTTGTCTGACATGCCAGCGATACACAAGCATGCACAAATCTATTCAAACTCTCGTAGGTGTGAGTATGGGTTTTCATCGCCTTCTCCTGAGAAGGATTGATCCCAAATTAGTTTTATAAAACACGGGCGCAACTCATAACTAGGTGTAAGGATAGGCTCTACAGATTTTGGTGGCTCTAGGCGTGCGCTCGTAGGTGTAGCGTATAGGTAGATAGGAGTGGAATCCATGATAAAAAAGAAAAGAATAAAAAAAAGATGATAAAAGATTAAGCTAGGCTTGTAGTTAATTCATCAATTGTTTCCCAGCAATGGTGCCAGAAAGCTTGTTGGTATATTTAACGCACACAGATAAATCCGCAAGCACACTAATATTGCTGTAGCTTTCACCCAAAAGTATTCCAAGTATTGTATCCACAGGGAAACGTGTGAGACTAACTATAATCTAACTTAACTAGGGGTAGCAACAAGGTTAAGATAAATAGGAGCATAGAGAGAAAAATTAAGGTTCTCTAGTTCTGACTTGGGTAAGCTATGTCTTCTACTATTCAACTGGGGACATTACTTAAGGAAAGACGCCAGCAGAGGATGCTTTCCATAGTAACCACGCCCTACTTGCCCTACAAACGGGAGGTGGACTATAGAGGATTCAACGAGACTATAGGAGTCACCCTCGTGAGCTACCACCGATCTAGAATGTAGGATGCATCCACAAGTAACCAGAGTCTAAGCACCATGCTTACACTACAATTACTACTTTACTCTTCCCGAATAAAGAATAAAGCACTCAAATGAGTTGTGAACCTGATGAATAATATAAACAAGTAGCTTACTTGAATCAGAAGTTGATTACTAGAGAAATCTCAGAGGCAAGCTCAGATAGAACTTGAATCCGCCATCTCCTCTAAACTCTTCCCTCAATCTCCATCTCACTATTATTTACAAGACTAGATCCTATGGAGGACTAATCTTCTCTTGATAGCTGGCTCTGATCCTGATGAGGAGGATATAAATTAGGGTTTCAGGATTGCCTCTAGGGAGGGGGGTAGGGGCTGCTATATATAGGCCGAGGTGGAGTAGGGGGCAAGGAATCAAGGTGGAGTAGGGGGCAAGGAATCGCCACATCATCAATCCGTGTCAATTCCCTCGATCACCATTGGATGCGCCGACTGTAAAATGCCTTAAGTTAACGGTGTAGATCTTGAAAATGCATATGAGGCGGTAGAGGGCAAACGGACTCCGGAGCAGGCTGGCCGGCCTAGGGCTTGGGCCGGCCAGCCCACTTTCATGGCCGTTTGGCCCAAGCTTCGACATGGTGTCTTCTAGAACCTTCTAGAGTTGTCTTTCGTAGTATTCATGGGTTGAATCACTTGTTGTCGTCGGTTTGCTTGTTTGGAGTATATGACAGTGGTCCCGGGAGCTGTTTTCTAGATAAATCCTCCTACATACAAATATTTACCAAAGCTCATGGAATTCACTAGGTTAAACCCCTATACCTATGTTTGGTGATGGAATTAAATATAAATGCAGGTTATGTTGGTGGTTTATAATTGGTGTTAGTGACTGTCAACAATGACACAAATGAGAAATACTCACAAAATAAAGCCAATCTTGATCTAGTTTGCACACCTCTAGAAATATCACCAATTATAGTGTCAAATGGATGATCTCTTACAATATGAGTTGGTTGGAATATGGGACCATTATTGCTTGGACTTGCTTGATCATTGGATTGAGATGATGTACTAACCACTTGATCTTGCATATTATCATGAGAGCCACTTGTGCTAGCTTGATTTGTATCATTTTGCACATTTCAGTTAGAGAGCACTTGCACTTGATCATCTTCTTCATCAATCACTTGCCTAGGCCTTAAGTTACCAACATCCATGTTCTTCATGTCATTTGAAAGTTGAATGCCTCTAACATCTTTGAGATTCTCATTCTCATCTTGAGAACCCTTGGTTTCATCAAATTCAACATCAGACATCTCTTCAAGAGTACCACTTGCCAAATTCCAAACTCTATATGCTTTGCTTGTAGTAGAGTATCCAAGTAAGAATCCTTCATCACACTTCTTCTCAAACTTACCCAATCTAGTGCCTTTCTTCAAGATATAGCATTTGCAACCAAAGACCCAAAAGTATGTAATATTGGGCTTTCTACCATTCAAGAGCTCATATAGTGTCTTCTCTTTCAATGGGTGAAAATAGAGGCGGTTGCTAAAATAACAAGCCGTGTTGATAGCTTTGGTCCAAAAAGATTGACTCACATTGTACTCACTCAATATTGATCTTGCCATGTCAATCAAGGTTCTATTTTTCCTCTCAACAAGGCCATTTGATTGTGGAGTGTACTTGGTCAAGAATTGATGTCTAATTCCAAAATCATCACACAACTCATCAATTCTTGTGTTCTTAAACTCACTACCATTATCACTTCTTACTCTCTTGATGGTTGTTTCAAACTCATTGTGTATGCCCTTGAGAAATGATTTGAATGTTGCAAACACATCACTCTTGTCCACTAGAAAGAATACCCAAGTGTATCTAGTGTACTCATCCATTATCACAAATTCATATTTGTTTCCACCAATGCTAGTGTATTGTGTTGGCCCAAACAAATCCATGTGCAATAACTCAAATGGTTTGCTAGTGCTCATTATGTTTTTCTTAGGATGGGTGTTTCCAACTTATCTGCCGGCTTGACAAGAGCTACAAAGTTTGTCCTTTTCAAATACAACATCTTTCAAGTCTCTAACCAAGTTATGCTTAACCAATCTATTCAATTGTTTCATTCCAACATGACCAAGCCTTCTATGCCATAACCAACCCCTACTGGACTTAGTGAACAAGCATGTTGACAATTGAGCTTCACTAGCATTGAAATCAATCAAGTATAGATTCTCATATCTAAAGCCTTTGAAGATCAAATTTGAGCCATCTACACTTATGATCTCCACATCATCTACCCCAAATATGCATTTGAATCCAAGATCACATGATTGAGCCATGAATAGCAAATTAAAGTTCAAGCTCTCAACTAGCAACACATTGGAAATGCTCATGTCATTGGATATTGCAATCTTACCAAGCCATTTAACCTTGCCTTTGCCATTGTCACCAAATGTGATACTATCATAACCATCATTGTCATTGGTATTGTTGAGTTGAACATTCTTGCATCACCGGTCATGTGTTGTGTGCACCCACTATCAAGAACCCAATGCCTTCCTCTGGCTTTGTAATTGACCTACAAAAGAAGATCAATTCTTTTTAGATACCCAAACTTGCTTGGGTCCTTAAAGGTTAGTTACTAAGCTCTTTGGCACCCAAATGGCTTTCTTCTTTGAGCCCATCCATGGTGTACCAATGAACTTAGCCTTCACACCGTTAGTACCCTTAGTAAGCACATAGAAAGAATCAAGCTTAATAGATGATACATTGGCTTGAGGCTTCTTTTTTATGCACTTTTGCTCTACATGACCAACTTGCTTGCAACTAGTGCAAAACCAACCATTGTTCTTCATAAAACTAGTCTTGTGAGGAGCAAATGCCGCCTTGCCTTTCTTGGGGGTATAGCTCAATCCCTCTTTGTAGAGAGAAGCTCTTTGGCTACCCAAGCACATAAGCAAGCGGTCCTCACCACCATAGGCCTTAGCCAAGGTGTGATTGAGCTCTTTTACCTCCTTCTTGAGTGTATTATTCTCAACCATTAGTGAGGCATCACAAGTGAAACCATCACTACTAGATGAGGTAGAAGTGGATGTGCTACAAGAAGGGTTAGTGGGAGCAACAATGATAGGCTTATAGAATGATTCATCAATTATTATATCACAAGTTAAGCCTTTGTCACATGTTACAACATGCTCCTTCTCATTTTGCTCATCAAGTAGAGAGGAATGAGCTTTTTCAAGCTTCTTGTGAGCCTTGCCAAGCTTCTCATGGGCTTCCTCTAGCCTCTTATGAGATGCATTGAGCTCATCAAAGGCTTGCTTAAGGGCTTTTAGTTCCTTTCGCAAGTATTTGCATTCCCTTCTCTTAATGTTAAAATATTCTTTAGCATCTTCTAACATGTCAATTAGTTCATCTTTAGTGGGTTGATCATCATTGTCACTTTCACTTTCATTATCATGTTGCTCATCACATCTATCATCACAAGTTTGTACCTTAGGGGCCTTAGCCATGAAGCATGATGGACTGTCGAATAGACAAGGCTTCTCATTGATAGCAATGCTTGCAAGAGCCTTCTTGGTGGTGGTCTTGTCATCATCTCTATCATCATCATCATCACTTGATGAAGCATTACTATCCCAAGTGACCACATATGAACCACCCTTCTTCTTCTTGAAGATCATCTTGTCCTTCTTCTCTTTCTTTTCCTTCTTGTCCTTCTTCTTGCTCTTCTTGTCATTGTCGCTATTGTATGGGCATTGAGCAACAAGATGATCCTTGCTTCCACATTGGAAGCATCTTCTTGACTCTTCCATGTTCTTGGATGAAGACGTCTTTCTTCTAGCATGATAGCCCTTCTTAACCATGAACTTGCCGAATTTCTTCACAAAGAGAGCCATCTTCTCATCATCATCATCATCATCATCATCCCAAGAGAATGGGCCTTCATCTTTACTTGATGTGTCTTGCTTTGCCTTGCCCTTGGATGATGTGGCCTTGAATGCCACACTCTTCTTCTTCTTCTCATCTTTCTTCTCCCTTTTTTCTTTCTTCTCATCATCATCTATATACGTGTCATCGGTCATTACATCTCCCAAGGTTTGGTGTCATAGTGTCCAAACCACTCCTCACTAGAATAGTGACCAATGTGCCAAATCTCAAAGGTAAGCATCTCAAGAACTTGTGAGAGAAGTCCTTGTCCTTCACTTCTTCTCCAAGTTCTTTGAGTTCATTGACACTCAAAGGATTCCTCCAACTTCTTCCATGCTTCATGAGCCCTCTCAATGTTCTTGATTTGCTCAAATGTTCTCTCATCCAAAGCATCATAAATGGCACTAAGAGCAATGTCATTGTTTTGGAGTAGCACTTCTTTGGTGGTGGTGGGAGCCTCCTCATTGACAATCTCAATCTTGGTCTCCCCCACCTTTCACACCTTTGTATTGATTGACTTAATGTATGTTGTCATCTTAGCCTTCCAATAAGGATAATTGGAGCCATCAAATTGGGGTGGCTTCTTGGTATTGTTGATTTGAGCTATTTTGACACCGAAGGCTGTTAAGCCTCAAATCACGGTGACCACGGCTCTGATACCACTTAAAAGGTCCTAATGGCTAGAGGGGGTGAATAGCCTGTTAAAAATTTCTACAACAACAATTAACAAACCGGTTACACAAATATGAGGCGAAGCGAATGTTGCGCTAGCCTACTAAAAATGCAAGCTACCTACCACAATTCTAGTGACTATGATCTCTAAGCACACAAAGGCTATGTCACTACACTAAGTTAGAGTGCTCTCAAAGACTAACTAAAGAGCCACACTAACTACTAGACTCGACACAAGCTTGCTCTCAAAACTAATTACACTAAAGAGCAAAGCAACACTAGAAATGTAAATACAAGAAAGGAGATGTGATGATTATACTGCCGTGTCAAGGATAGAGCCAATCACAATATGATGGAGCCAATCAATCACAATCAATCAAGAAATCCTCAGAACAAGATGACACAAGATTTTTTACCGAGGTTCACTTGCTTACCGGCAAGCTAGTCCTCGTTGTGGCAATTCACTCACTTAGAGGTTCATGCACTAATTGGCATCACATGCCAAACCCTTAATAGGGTGCCACACAACCAACACAAGATGATGATCACACAAGCCATGAGCAACCCACTAGAGTACCTTTTGGCTCTTTGCCGGGGAAAGGTCAAGAACCCCTCACAATGACCACGATCGGAGCCGGAGACAATCACCAACCTCCTCTCGATGATCCTTGCTGCTCCAAGCCATCTAGGTGGCAGCAACCACCAAGAGTAACAAGCAAAACCCACAGCAAAACATGAACACCAAGTGCCTTTAGATGCAATCACTCAAGCAATGCACTTTGATTCACTCCCAATCTCACAAAGATGATGAATCAATGATGGAGATGAGTGGGAGTGCTTTGGCTAAGCTCACAAGGTTGCTATGTCAATACAAATGGCCAAGCAAGTTAGCTTGAGCCAGCCATGGGGCTTAAATAGAAGCCCCATGAAATAGAGCTATTGGGCTCTCACTGTAGCCTATTGCGGGGTGACCAGACGCGCCGGTCATATCGATCAGAAACACGCCACCAGTGTTCGGTCGCCCGATTGCTGCCATGTGTCACCTAGCATTTAACCTCAGCCACTGATCTCCAACAGCTAACTTAGATGCCCGCACAATTAAGTAACGATCGGACGCGCCATTGTGAAGACCAGATGCGTTGATCCTCATTTAGCCCCCACGCACATGCCACAGCCATGCTGTGATTGGACACGTCCAGAGAGCATCCAGAGCACCCAGACATGGACCGAACACGCTAGGTCCACCACAACCAGACGTGCCCCATCGTCCGCTTGCCCTTCTCCTCGCTGCTCACCACCATGTCATCAGATGTCAGCCTAGTCGGACGCACCAGCGTCACGTTAGGTCACCATTTGCCTCAGCGTCCGATCAAGCACCAGACAGAGATCGAGCACACCAACCTTTTTATAAATGACTAGACTCACTGCCCTATGTCCGATTAGTTCGAGTACAATGTCTGATCACTGATTTTCAGTGAAAATCAACTCCTCCACTTCACCAACTTCTCCACCCATGCTCAAATGTGCTAACCACCAAGTGTATCACCTTATGCACGTGTGTTAGCATATTTTCACAAACATTTTCAAGGGTGTTAGCACTCCACTAGATCTAAATGCATATGCAATGAGTTAGAGCATCTAGTGGCACTTTGATAACCACATTTCGATACGAGTTTCACCCTCTTAATAGTACGGCTATCGATCCTAAATGTGATCACACTCGCTAAGTGTCTCGATCAACAAACCAAAAAGCTCGTATCAAGTTTCACCTTTGCCTTGAGCTTTTTGTTTTTCTCTTTCTTCTTTTCCAAGTCCAAGCACTTGATCATCACCATGGCATCACCATCATCATGATCTTCACCATTTGCTCCACACTTAGAATAGTGCTACCTATCTCATGATCACTTTGATAGACTAGGTTAGCACTTAGGGTTTCATCAATTCACCAAAACCAAACTAGAGCTTTCAAGGACTCCATACTCAAAAGGGACGGTTGACTAGGGGAAGCACTCGCCTAGTCCTCATGGACTTCGCAAGAAACTCTTCACTTGATCCACCATCTGGTACCCATCCAGGATTATTGTTGATTGTAAAGCAAGTGTGAGCGCACCATACTCAACAAGTATAACATGAGGGGGTGCAAGGCTTAAAAGGCTAGACACGGCTGAACTACGGTAAGCATTTTTAGTTGGTCATATTTTATTTATTAAACCTATGTTGCTAGGTTATGCTTAAGCTCCCAAGGTGAAAATATAATTAACATCAAGATTAATCATCACCCAAACCATCCATAGAGCCATCTATCTCAAAAAGGATCTAGGCCGCTCGTGTCCATGAGCATGGCTGATATATCAGTTTTATAACAACTCTGTAGAGTTTGTACACTTTCACCACGAGTCATGATTGCCCTTTGCCCGAGGCGGCCAACCTCTTGACCCACTTCCAAGGTAAGTCAGCAGGGATCACTACGAAGCTTTTCACTAGTCATTCTAATAAGTAGCAGACGCTAAGGTTTTGAATTGACTAAGTAGATATAGATGCTCTCCTCCAAGAGTGGCACATGTATGACCGTAGCCCAGCATACACCATGGCAGGACAAGAGCTATACCCAAGCTGGACCCCCCTCTTGCTCTTTCAGTAAGCTGCTAACAAACTAGAACAGATCAAGATACTAGGCTAAGACCAGAGCCATGTAGTTCTTGTGGTTGTATGTAAGTCTTAGGTTGCCACTTTAAGATTTAGCCCTTACGAAGGGCAGACTAGAGCACCCAAAAGGCCCAATCCTCTAACCCCCTTCTATCCATGTTGCTAAAAAATATCATTTTAACATTGATTCCATAATCCATTAATCAACATTAACATTATATAGTTTGGTAATTGCAGGCTAAGCAAAACTACCCATATGCATAGCCCAAGGTAACAAGGATACATGTATCAAAAGTGTTAGGTAAGG
Source organism: Miscanthus floridulus (assembly GCF_019320115.1). Lineage (NCBI taxonomy): Eukaryota > Viridiplantae > Streptophyta > Magnoliopsida > Poales > Poaceae > Miscanthus > Miscanthus floridulus. The sequence continues at coordinate 77,777,691 of NC_089598.1, forward strand.
TCCTTAAAGGTTCATCAAATTAGACAAATGCACATGAAAGGTGAATATAAGGTTTTTAGGTAACAAGGCACTCATGTTACACTTGCCTCAAATAGTGCTCAAACTTGTCCAACTTTCCTTCTAAATCATCCTTGTACAGTTTCTTCTAATGTTAGCAATAACCATCACAACCATCATAGACAAGCATTGGGGTTATGAGCAGTTGGAGACGAAGGTGATGGCATCCGGCATTGATGACAGGTGATGATAGGGCACCTATCAACAAGGCAGCGCCAATTCCATTGTGGAGATGATCACGCAAAGTACAAAAGTGGTGATGTCAACAATCAGCAGGATGATGTTGCAGGTTTAGAGGAATAGCAAGGCACTCCATGGTGGCATACATGTAGCATTGAAGTGATGCAGTGTTCCCCATGGCAGGATGTGATGGATTCGAGTGACAAGTCAAGACAAGCAGCGGTAAAATAGAATTGCAGCGCTGGGAGGGAACCATTTTGGTGAAGAGGAAGGAGAGGGAGGGAGAGGAAGATGGAGGGGCGTCCATGGAGGTGGGAGGGGAGGAGATGGGGGCATCCTTCTATTATTTGTGTGCAGAACATGAAGGGAGAGGGAGAGGAGGTGCACCTATTCTGCAGAGGGAGAGGGGAAGATGCATGGTTGTTTTCATGAGTGTGGCAGAACCGCCCGAAATAACATGCTTTTGGAGACGCTCGTCTTCCACTAGACACTAAGCACCTCAAAAATGAGATACATCGGACAGTTCTGTCAAGCACACCCTAAGGGAGAACTCGAACAATCCATGTTTTACCACCAGGATCCAACAATGAGTATGAGCTTACAATACTTAGTCCATTTCATACAACAAGAGTTCTTAGAAATCATTTATTACAATACCAGAGTTCAAAGTGTGATAATTAAATAGCAGAATTAAAATAAACATCTAGCGAAAATGATACAAGGATCCGTCTGTGCCCACCAGAAGAATCCTCCACACAAGAGCTACTCCTCAAGTTGCACCTACAACAGGGGTAAAATAAACCCTGAGTACACAATGTACTCGCAAGACTTACCCGACTAGTGGGAATAGTTTCCCGACTCTCAAGGATATTGAAAGGGACCGTAACGTCTAAGAGGGGGGGGGTGAATTAGGCAACTTAAAATTCTAACTATAAACTATGGCCTCTTTTTCTAACCCTAGCAAAACCTATGCAATAGATAAGCTATCTAGATGTGCAACTATGGTTTTGCTAGTGTGTTGCTATCTCTACCGCAAACTTAGTAAAGTAATCAATGTAAATGCGGAAGCTAAAGAGCAAGGTAGAGATATGCAAACTCCCGTCGATGACTCCGGTATTTTTACCGAGGTATCGAGAAGTGCGCAAGCTTCCCACTAGTCCTCGTTGGAGCCCCTCGCAAGGAATCCCTCGCAAGGGCCAAGCTCCCGATCGGGTAACTCCGTGGATAGCCTCGGGCCTTCCCCACACGCAAGTGGGTCTCTGATGTGCCTCCGATGTACAATAGTTGTGCTCGCAAGCACGAGGTGGCAAGAGGTATGCAAACCTCACTTAAACACTAGGCAAATACCTAGAGCAAGCGCATAAGCGGTGGTCTAATCAACCTAAGCACTTCGCAAGCACTTATGCTAATCACCTAATAAAACACTAAGCACTATGCATGTGGAGATCACTCAAATGGTGTATCAACACTCTTGGTATGTTTCCTCAGCTCCACACACTCAAATGGCCGGTTGGGGGTTGTATTTATAAGCTCCACTGAGAAAGTAGCCGTTGGGGTCGAATTCCCACGAAATTCCTACTGACCGGACGCTGAATCGTCCTAATCGGACGCGTCCGGTCGTCCCGACCGTTGAGCTGGCAATTTACTAATCGGACGCTGTTCAGTGTCCGGTCGCCTGCCACCGGACGCGTCCGGTCACAGATTTGCCGCTCTGGAACCTTACTGTAATCGATCGGACGCTGCGTTCCTGCGTTCGGTCGGTTTCCGCCAGCGTCCAGTCCTCGCGTCCGGTTGCCTGTCTGCCGAGCCACCGGTCCAGCGTCCGGTCGCGCTTCCAGCGTCCGGTCCTTACGTCCGGTTGCATCTACGAGCTCGTTTCTTCGTGATCTTGCGTACGGCTTGGTTCCTATCTTCATGCTTGGACTTTGCTTGATCTCTTGGGTCTTTTCTTGTTCTCCTAAGGTCTTGCTTAAGGTGTTGATCATCGGATCATCACGTCGCCTTCATCCAAGTCACTTCTTGCACCCTGTTGGACTACAAAACAAACACTTGCAAATTCATTAGTCCAATTTGGTTGTGTTGGTCATCAAACACCAAAATCCAAAGTAAATGGGCCAAGGGTCCATTTTCCTTACAATCTCCCCCTTTTTGGTGATTGATGCCAACACGACCAAAGCAAGCAAATAATTAGAATTTTGGAAGTTACAAACTACCTACTTGCTAGGTTGCAATGCAAAGGGCAAGGTTATATGATACTAATTGATAGATACTAATTGAGACTTTACTTAAAAGCTTGTCTTGCCCTTGCAAATGTCCCCATGTGATATTATGGATTAAATCCTAGTGTTCTTAAAAAAAATCCGCCATTACTTAGACTAATCCATAATTCACTTTCCTCCCTTTCTCGGACCATCACCACTTGTAGACATCAACTTGATGCTTGCCTTTGGTCCTTCAAATTCTCCCCCTTTGGCATTAAACACCGAAAAGGAAAACATTAGTAGCACAAGGGAGGGTCAAATTTCGTGATCCTTTGTGTATAGAGTGAAATGGATCACAAAATTTGACTCTCACATTATATAGACTAAGCTCCCCCTAAATGTATGCATACATATGGTAGAAAGCAGAGCATATGCATAATTAGCAATTTATTGCACAAGAGAGTTTAATCTATATAATGCATAGAGAAAGCATATAAATATGAAATGAGATCAACATGATGATGCTAATTAAAGAATGATGCTTGATTCTGGGGACTCCAATTTCCTTACAATGAGACTACTACACATGAGATAAGTTTGAAAAAAAATTGATACCATTTGAAAAAGTGTTAGTCTCATAGAGTCCAAGTTGTAGATTAAGCTCCCCCTAAATTTGTGCACACAAGTGTTGAATACTTGTAAAATTTGTGCACATTGATTTAAGTATCAAAATACCACTTGAGAAAATGATATTTGGGAGAGATTATCTACAATTTGGACTTTGGCACATATTAGATAGTTAATTGTAAAACAAGCTATGTGCCGTGCTCCTAAACAATTTTAAACCATGTAGGTTTGCTCCATGGGTTGATAATGAAACCGAGCAAGCCTACCATATGATATACCTATTGTATGCATGACAAAATATTTAAGCATGTAAATGCAAACATTAGGCATAAAAGATAACTAGATGCTTTAAGAGTATACCAATTGAAAGACAATACCAATTGAAACAAATGCTAATTGAAAGTAATGACATCTAGTTACCTAACTTGGGAAGGGGAATTTGGGTCCATAGTATTCACTAACCTACTTGGCAATGACTTTGTCCATCATGATGCACCCCATGAAATGCACCCATACTTTGCCAAGTCTCCAAATTCCCCAAAGTCTGATGGACTTCTTACTTCCCTTTTGGGATCCAAACCTTCTTGGTGCTCTTCATGTTGGAAATGATTTCCTTTGGCACCCAAAAGCATTTGACCCCATTGTTGGCTTGCTTGTTCACCTTGATGGCCACCACCTTGTCATTTTTCTTCTTCAAGAGATAAGGTGTGGAGGCCTTCTTGTCCACCTTGTTGGTGTAGGTGTTGGAGAGCTTGCTTGTTTGCTTTTTCTCCTTCTTCTTTGCTCCTCCCCCATTCTTCACCTTGCACTCATAGGACTTGTGGCCTTCTTTGTGGCACACGTAGCAAACCACGGTTTGTCCTTCATCAAGCTTCTTCACTCCCTTGATGGTGTTATCTTGATGAAGTTGGGTTTGCTTCGCCTTGCCTTTCACTTGAGTCAAGTCCTTGGTGAGGCGAGCTACTTCTTGCTTGAGTTGCTCATTCTCTTTTGCAACCTCTTGTGTGCATGTATTTACAATCACTTTCTCAACACAAGCTTGGTTGCACAAAGGTGAGTCTAAACATAAATCATTGCAAGAGGTAGATGCATCCTTTTTAATTATGTCATTTCTTTTAGATGCCTTGGTGGGGGTATTTTTGACGGCCTCAAGATTAGCAACTTTATTTGTTAGCTCATCACAATGTTTGCACATGATTTCCATTTTAGCAAGCAAACTTTGATAATCATTTTGTGAGCTAGCTAACTTATCATTAATTGTGCATGCACTTGTTGTTGCACTAGCCTCAAGTTGCTCAATTTTAGTAGATAGTTCAACATTGAGATTTGCAAAGTTTTCATATTGTTCAAGCAAATTCTTGTATGCTTCTTGTGAACTACCTAGCTCTTCTTTTAAAGTTTTGAGCTTCTTTTGTTGACTAATGCAAACTTTAGCATATTTAAGATTTTGTTGCACAATTGTATTGTAAGAAGGCAAATCATCATCACTATCACTCTCACTAGAGGATGAGCTTTCGTTACCTCGTGCCATAAGGCACACACGAGAAGACCTTGATGATGAGTGCTTGTGACCTCGCCTCTTGTGATGGTTTTCTTCTTCACTTGAAGAATCATCCCATGACCTTATTGTTGTGAGGGCTTTGTTCTTGCATGCCTTCTTCTTTGTCTTGGGTGTGGGCTTGTTTGGACAAACTTCCACAAAGTGCCCCAACTCACCGCATCCATAGCATCCCCTCTTTCTTTGCTCGTTTCTTTGATTAGTGAAAACGAGGTCTTGAATTTGGATGGGCACACCCTTGACATTGAGCCTTACGATCATCTTCTCCACCTTTTTGATAAGTTTGATTGATTCTTCATCAAGGTTGGAGGTGGAGGAGGAAGATTGATCATCATCACTTGATTCTTGTTCATCATCATCATCATCCTCATCTTCTTCTTCTTCACTTGAGGAGCTTGAGCTTGAGCTTGAGCTTGACTCAACTTTCTTGCCCTTCATCTTTTTCTTTTCGCTACAAGCGAGAGCTTTGCCTTTGCTTGATGAAGATGCTTCTCCTTGACCCATCTTACGTGACATTTCAAATGCCACTAGCTTGCCAATGACAATGCCTGGGGTCATGGTGCTCAAGTTCTCCATGTTGTGAAGGATGGTGATGATGCTTGCATATTTCTTTTGTGGTAGAATGGAGATGATCTTCCTTACGATGTCTACATCATCTAGCTTTAATAATCCTATTGAATGGAGCTCATTGATAATTAGATTCAATCGAGAATACATATCACGAACAAGCTCATCATCATTCATAGCAAAGGAATCATAATTTTGCTTGGCTAGACAATGTTTTTGCTCATGGACATTACTTGTGCCATCATGGAGCTCTAGGAGTTTTAACCAAATTTCATGTGTCGTATTTAAGGTGAACACTTGGTTAAACACATCCATGCTAAAGGATTCAAACAAGCAATTCTTATCTCTAGCATTGAAATGCATTTCTTTTTCGTCACTCTTTGTGGGTTTTTTGGGATTCTTAATGGGTTTCATCCCGTCATGAGTGACTCTCCATACACCCAAATCAACCGCCTCAAGGTGGCAAGCCATTCTAGCTTTATAGTATGAGAAGTTAGTGCTGTCAAATTGTGGAGGCCTAGCGGTATCCATCCCAACCACTCTACAATAGCATCGGCTCAATGGCGGTTAAGCCAAAGGTCCAAATATGAGCCAACCGGCTCTGATACCAATTGAAAGGGACCATAACGCCTAAGAGGGGGGGGTGAATTAGGCAACTTAAAATTCTAACTCTAAACTATGGCCTCTTTTTCTAACCCTAGCAAAACCTATGCAATAGATAAGCTATCTAGATGTGCAACTATGGTTTTGCTAGTGTGTTGCTATCTCTACCGCAAACTTAGTAAAGTAATCAATGTAAATGCGGAAGCTAAAGAGGAAGGTAGAGATATGCAAACTCCCGTCGACGACTCTGGTATTTTTACCGAGGTATCGAGAAGCGCGCAAGCTTCCCCCTAGTCCTCGTTGGAGCCCCTCGCAAGGAATCCCTCGCAAGGGCCAAGCTCCCGGTCGGGTAACTCCGTGGATAGCCTCGGGCCTTCCCCATGCGCAAGTGGGTCTCCGATGTGCCTCTTGGCAAGCCTCTCCTGGATGCTCCCCGCTGTCTTCACTATCAAGCTTCCGGCCAAAACGCCGCGGGCCTTGTTCCCTCCGGTACATGGTGGCGGCCACACCATAAACGTAGTTGGTGTGATCTCGCAAGACTTCAAGCCCCTCCGATGTACAACACTTGTGCTCGCAAGCACGAGGTGGCAAGAGGTATGCAAACCTCACTTAAACACTAGGCAAACACCTAGAGCAAGCGCATAAGCGGTGGTCTAATCAACCTAAGCACTTCGCAAGCACTTATGCTAATCACCTAATAAAACACTAAGCACTATGCATGTGGAGATCACTCAAATGGTGTATCAACACTCTTGGTATGTTTCCTCAGCTCCACACACTCAAATGGCCGGTTGGGGGTTGTATTTATAAGCCCCACTGAGAAAGTAGCCGTTGGGGTTGAATTCCCACAAAATTGCTACTGACCGGACGCTGAATTGTCCTGACCGGATGTGTCCGGTCGTCCCGACCGTTGAGCTAGCAATTTACTGATCGGACGCTGTCCAGCGTTCGGTCGCCTGCCCCCGGACGCGTCCGGTCATAGATTTGCCGGTCTGGAACCTTACTGTAATTGATCGGACGCTGCGTTCCTACGTCCGGACGGTTTCCGCCAGCGTTCGGTCCTCGCATCCGGTGGCCTGTCTGCTGAGCCACTAGTCCAGCGTCTGGTCATGCTTCCATAATCTGGTCCTTGCGTCCGGTTGCATCTGCGAGCTCGTTTCTTCGTGATCTTGCGTACGGCTTGGTTCCTATCTTCATGCTTGGACTTTGCTTGATCTCTTGGGTCTTTTCTTTTGCTCCTAAGGTCTTGCTTAAGGTGTTGATCATCGGATCATCACGTCGCCTTCGTCCAAGTCACTTCTTGCACCCTGTTGGACTACAAAACAAACACTTACAAATTCATTAGTCTAATTTGGTTGTGTTGGTCATCAAACACCAAAATCCAAAGTAAATGGGCCAAGGGTCCATTTTCCTTACAGATATGATAGGCAATATGGGTTTGTTGTTTTCTTTTTGTTTGCGAAAAGCATTACTAGAAGTACGTCTTTAAGATCAAGTTTAATTAGCAGTCATGATTACTTCATTAGCTAACCATTCTAGGTAAGCACATGTTCTACTTTCAAGCACGGGTTAAGCAATCAGAACCATTTCACCATCTTTCATCTTCCAGTTCTTACTACGGTGCTAGACCATAGCCAAGTCATACCTGTCGATCTTTCACCACCGATAGAATGCCATGGGGGTACCCGGGGCAGTTTGTTCGGGCTTCAGCGTATGCGGAACTCGATGGTAAACGCAAGAGACAGTCGATTTATCCTGGTTCGGACCCTCGATCATTGATCGAGTAATAGCCCTACGTCTAGTCGGCATTAGCCTTTGCATTGGATTGATTGTAAAGTGTTGTGTTGTACAATTGTTCTCTCTCCTCCCTAGGATCCCTACCCTCCTTTATATAGTCAGGAGGTCAGAATCCTAGTTGGTTTACAATGAGGGTTCCTAGTAGGATTACAGAATAATACTACTACTAAGATTACAAGGGAAGAATCCTAGTTAGACTAGATCTTCTCCCTTCCTTGCGGGGTATCCCGTGGGTCCCACACCGACAAGCCCCCGAGCACTTCATGGTTGAGTTCTGGAAGCCTTGTCTTGTTCCTTCAAGTCTTGTCAAGCAGGAACAAGCATCGTCTAAGTGCTTCCTTGAGCGAAACCATGTAGTGCTTCATGAGATATTTGCGTGGTGTGTACCTTTTTGAAGAAAAAAGTACTCCCATTTGGATGTAGCCCCCGAGCCTCTTGCTGTTTGGCACAAGGAGCTTGAGGGTCTTTTCTTGAAGTCGCCCTGATTCTCTGTCGAAGGGCTCCCGAGCATATACCTAGGTTCTTTGTCGAAAAGAACTCGGATATAGCTTTGTCCGGGTTCTTTTTATCGTGTGGCCTTGAAGTCGTCTGTCTTGAAGAAGTTTTCTGAGTGATGTGCGCTTTTTTGAAGGAAAAAGTGCACTCACTGAGTGTAGCCCCCGAGCCTCTTGCTATTTGGAATAAAAAGTTGGAGGGTCTTGAATCTGAGTTGTTCAAAAGAACTGAAAACCTCTCCTATTGCAGCCCCTGAGCATATATCCGGGTTCTTTTGTTCAAAAAGAACTCAGTTACGGGGTCTTGGCATATTCTCTGGTAGTCTGCTGTTGTCAGATGTAGTTGTATAGTGGTGGTTGAGTGTAAATGTTGTTTGTTCACGAGTTGTACAGTGTTGGTATATCCTTTCGAATATGCTTGTTCTTGAGTATTGTTCCTTCATGCCTAAGTCCTCTTTCATTGAATTCTGTCTTTTCACTGTGTCCTTTGTTAGGTTTGTTCCGCTGGTGCTCCTGGTCCATGTGCACCGCTCCTTCGGTCTATAAATACCCTCCTGGAGTGTTGTTTTGATTCATTGAGCATTTTGTTGCTTGTTCTAAAGTCTCTGTAGTCATGAATATGGTAGTTTATGAAGTAGAGTAGCCCCCAGGCGTATTTTGCAGTTCTTGCATGTCTTGCCGTAGCTAGAGGGAGTCTTGTGATAGGGATTAGAGGTAGGCTAATCCCACAGCAGCAATGTACCAGGATGTACATGGTGGTAGTTGGAGGAAGTCTTGTGATGTGGGCTTCGTTCCTTCATCTGGCAGTTCTGGGTTGATCCTCGCCGCCCGCCCTGAGACTGTCTGGTGCAGATCAACACCATATCCAGCATCACATCGGACTTGGGTAGATAGATGCCTACTGGCCTTCTCTGCTCCATGTTGTCCTGCCATGTTGCTGATCTCCGCCTTGGATACACTACGTCCGTCCTTTGAAGAAAACAGTGTAGCCGAGTGCGGTTTGTCGTACCGAGTAGCATCTTGGAACACGTAGTCGTTCTAGAGCCTAGCTGTGTCTGGGTTCCTCTTTGCTACCTTGCTGGTCGTAGTACTGAATTCATTGGGTTTTGTAAGATGTGTAATCTTCTATTTTTTTGAAACCATTCATAATGGAAAAAATCTTGTCTTTTGAGTTGTAATTCTTTATTTTCCTGATGTCCCGGTTGTTGATGAGATTTTTGAATTCTATCTGTAAGGCCCGGGTTGTTGCGCTCCTTATGAGATAACCCTTCTTTGCTTTATTGTTGATGAGTTCTTTTTGTGGTAATATGATAACTCCGCCGTGGTGCTAGATGGATAAGTCTGAAATCTACCCATTGAACTGTACGATTGTGTGGATTTGAGTCGTCTGTCATTTTAGCTACGTTGGTAAATGGACCGTTGTGTCCTCATGCTGTGTTAAAACGGGCCTGGTGGGCCACGTTTTTACCGGTGTAAAATCTATTTAAAGGCCTTTCTCCTCCTTTTCTTTGGTACCCTGCCTTTGCCTTGAAACTCTAGCCTTCGCAACTCCATCGTAGCCATTGCCGCCGTCATCTGAGCGCTGCTGTCTGAGCCTTCTCTTTACTTAGTGCCTTTCTGCTTCCGCTAGTACATGGGTAGGAAGAAAGCCATGAGCAAGTCCTAGGCAGCCTTTATGGATGAGGAATCATCACTTTCCATGATCAAGAACCAAGAGTTCATGGCCATGAGGGCTGCCCAGAAGGTTTGGCCAGCTCTGACAATGACTGAAGACCAGCTTCATGAGCTTGTTGGCGATGGGCTGATCCAGAGCAAGGACATTGCTGAATGGAGGGCTCCGGGAGAGCATCAGGTCCCTGCTCTAGGTCCTGGTGAGATTATTCTCTTCGTTTCCTTTATCCATGCTAGATTTTGCCTCCCGGTTTCTGCTTTTCTTCATCGGTTTCTTGGCTATTTTGGGATTAGCCTGAACCACCTTGCTCCCAATGTTGTTCTTCACCTTTCCGTTTTTGTTCATCTTTGTGAGACCTTCCTTGGAATTCCTCCTTCTCTTTCCCTTTTTCGCTACTTTTTCCGCCTGAAGCCTCAACCCCACCACAATGACACCAATGTTCTTGGTGGCTGCAGGATCCAGTTTCGTCAGGGTCTTAAGAGCAAATTTTTTGACTATGACCTGGTTGATTCTGTAAGGGATTGGCATGCCGACTAGTTCTATGCTGCCAACTTGATTTCTCCTCTTTCTGTCCACTCCGGATCTGGTCCCTTGGTTAATGACCGATGGGAAAAGAACCCTATGACGACTGCTGAGCTCTAGACGATCAAGCCTTTTCTCGATAGGATTTGCACATTGAAATAGCAAGGCTTGACCGGCTTCGGGATTATTTCAAGTTTTCTTCGTCGCCGAGTTCAACCTTTGAAGGAGCATGAACATTACGGTTTCGAGTACTCTGGGGCGGAGGACCCTACTCGTATGGTCCCTACCCTTGAGTTAACCAACGAGGAAGTGCTCGAGCATCTCCAGAAGATGCTTAAAGGAGTAAGCATTGTTCCGCTTGCTGTCCTTGAGTACAGCGCAAAGAACCCGCCCCCTGCTGTGAGTTGTTCTTTTCTTTATGCGGGTACTTTTGGTTCTCTTTCGTTGTATCCACTCTTGCTTAATCTTCCTTGTCTTGTTGTTTTACTCTTTTATAGGTATTGGGGCATAATTTCGCTGACCCAATTCCCCTTGATGATCTCCCTGCAACTATGGAGGCTGGGGTAGTCTTGTTGGGGCGTCCTTGACCAGTAAGTCTCAAACTACCATGATGCTTCCTAGTGCTTCTTCCACATTTTCTGACGTATATGAAGAGTATGTTCCTCGTCTAGTTCCTCGAGCTCCTTGTACTTTTGGAAAGAGGGAGCGAGCGGATAGTTCTTCTTCTGCTCCATCTGCTGCCAAGAAGTCTCGCTAGTCGAGTACTCATCCAGGTACTCCAGTTGTAGCTAGCATGCTCTTAGGTGAGCATATTAATACGCTCTGTCCCTTTGCTGTTTGTTTGTATCTTTGACCGAGTACTTTTGTCATTTTTTTAGCTGGCGCTATGGTGGCCTTGGTCGAGAGTGAGGAGGAAGAGGATGATGATGCTCCCCTCATTACTCGTCGGTGAGTTCTTTTCTTGTTTTCCTTTTGTTGAAACCCTCTTCTTATTTTGACTTTGGTCTTGTTCTCTTGTAGTAGGCGGTCATTTGGTTCGAGTTCTTATGGGGCTCCAGCACCTGCCGCGCCACTCCTATCGTAGGGTGGTTTGAGTTCTTCTGGGGCTCCAATACATGCCACGCCGCTCCTGTCGCCGAGTGGCAGTGACGTTTTTGCTGCTGTGGTTCCCCCTGCGAGGTCTTCTTTTGGCTTTATGAAGAAGAAGATAGCTGAGTGAGTGAATTCTAGTTTTATTTCTTTGCTTCTGTTCTCCTTTTTCTTATTCTTATTGACAAGTCTCCTTGTCAACTTTTAGGCTATCATCTTCCCTGAGCCTCCAGTCAACTTCTTGTCAAACCTCGGGTGCGCCCTTGCGCACTGAGTCTTAGGACTCGGAATGCACGGTCGCCGAGGCGGCTGTGAGGGGGACAGAGTCCGCTGCTGCTGAATTGCTGGCTCCCGAGGTGACCGTGGCCATGGTGGCGGGCTCATCTGAGGGATTGGCCGTTCTGGCTCCTGAGGTGACCGTGGCCATGGCGGCGGGTTCATCTGAGGGATTGGTCGTTGCTTCCTAGGAGATTGCCCTGGTCGTGCCTTCTTTGTATCGGCCGTCTTCTCCCTCTCCTCTTCTTGCTTCCGGTGGTCCACCTTTGGCTGATGATGTGGTGCAGCAGTTTGATGCCACCCATCGACTGTCGGAGCTAACCGCCGCCTAGGGAAGCTTATCGACCCTTGCGACTTCTTTTGGGGAAAGGCTCCAGGTAAGTTTTTCTGTTGTTCTTTCTTTGGATGTTTGTTTTTCTTCTGTCCTTATGTCTTGTTTTTTCTCTCTTTTTGCTCAATCTTTTTCTCATGATCATACCGGCTTCTTTTTCTCGTCTGAGAACGAGAAAAAGTTGTCTTCTGAGGAGAGTACTCTGAAGACTAAGCTTGACCTCTGTCGGGCTGAGTTGGAGTCTGAGCGTCAGATGCATCAGAATGAGGAGAAGGCTCTCCATGCCTGGGTAGTTGAGGTGGAAAAGCAGAGGGATGCAGCTGCCCAGGAGGCCTTAAAAATGTGGAGGCCATGAAGAAAGAGTGCCATGGTATCGTGAGTTCTTTTTTGCTTTCCTTTGTATTCAAATGTGCCTTTCTACTGACTTGTCTTTTGTTGCTTGGTCTAGCTCTCTGAGTTGAAAAGCAGAAGCTCTTGGAGGGTATCGAAGAGATGAAGACGCTCGTTCGAACTAGCCACAATAAGGCTGAGGAGGTCATTACTCAAGCTGAAGAAGAACTTGCGCTTGCTAAATTGATTAGGCGTGGAGCTGACAGAGATCTTGTGCAGGCCCAAAAGACCATCGAGGACTTGACTGGCAAGTTGGCAATGGCTACTGAAAATTGGAAAGCTTTGTGGAAGTCTTTTCAGTCAGTAGCCGACCTTCTTTGGACTTCAGCAGACGATGGTCATTCTTGGGATGAATTTATTCCCCAAGTGCCGACCCGTTTCCAGGAGTTCGTGAAGCGGTGTGCCCATCTTTGTACCAGGAACGTTCTTGCCCAGGTCCGGGTTCTTTCTCCGGACTTCCCTTTGTCCAAGGTTGCTGATGAAGCCGAGAGACAAGAGTACCTGGATGTTGTTGAGAGGTTGGAGCCTGAGGTCGATGACTTAGCCAGGAAGATTGTAGATAATCTCAACATTGATGTTTCTTCTCCTGATGACAATGCCTGATGTAATCGACCTTTGTATTCTAGCTACTGTAACAAAACACTCTGCTTGAAAGCTGAATGGAGAATCTATATTTTTTGTTGATGTCTTCCTTGTTTGTATTTCTTTGTCTTTTAAACAACTCGGCTTAGGTAAATCATTGTCTTGACAAACTTTCTTGATCTATCGAGTGCTTTTCTGGCTTCCGTTTATGCCTTGTAAACAACTCGGTATATGTAGATTGATGTCTTGACAGACTTCCTTGATTTGTCGAGTGCTTGTCTAGCTTTCGTCTGTGACTTGTAAACAACTCAGTATATACCGTTGCCTCGATAAACTTTGTGTTCTTGTTAGTACTGAAAAGACTTAGGATATCTCCAGCTTCTTCTTCTTGACTTAGCTCGGAGTGTGGTCAGCATCTGGTCCTATCTCTGGTTGTAAAAATATCTCTAGTTGCAAAAATATCCTAGGACCGGCAAGCCCCCGAGCACTTCATGGTAGAGCTCTAGAAGCCTCGTCTTGTTTTCTTCAAGTCTTGTTGAGCAGGGACAAGCATTGTCCGAGTGCTTTCTTGAGCGAAACTGTGTAGCACTTCTTGGGATCTTCTGAGTGTAGCTGGAGGATCTTGTCTTGAAGTTGCTCTGATTTATGTTCAGGCTTAGTTTCAGTCGTTTTGCTTTTTGGTTTGGATATTAGCTTATTAGCTACCCTCATCGGCGGGCTCAAGCTTCTTTTCAGCTCTTTTTCTCTCAGCCGGTATGCTCAGGCATCTTTTCAGGCATTTTGATTTTTGGTTCGGGTGTTAGCTTGTTAGCTACCCTCATCGGCGGGCTCAAGCATGTTTTCAGCTCTTTTGCTCTTGGCCGGTATGCTCAGGTGTCTTTTTAGCCATTTTGCTTTTTGGTTCGGGTGTTAGCTTGTTAGCTACCCTCATCGGCAGGCTCAAGCATCTTTTTAGCTCTTTTGCTCTCGGCCGGTATGTTCAGCCGTCTTTTCAGCCATTTTGCTTTTTGTTTTGGGTGTTAGCTTATTAGCTACCCTCATTGGTGGGCTCAAGCATCTTTTCAGCTCTTTTGCTCTCGGCCGGTATGCTCAGGCATCTTTTTAGCCATTTTGCTTTTTGTTTCAGGTGTTAGCTTATTAGCTACCCTCATCGGCGGGCTCAAGCATGTTTTTAGCTCTTTTGCTCTCGGCCGGTATGCTCAGGCATCTTTTCAGCCATTTTGCTTTTTGGTTCAGGTGTTAGCTTATTAGCTACCCTCATCGGCGGGCTCAAGCATCTTTTTAGCTCTTTTGCTCTCGGCCGGTATGCTCAAGCGTCTTTTTAGCCATTTTGCTTTTTGGTACTCATTGGAAACAACTCGAGGAAAGTCATAATAAGACATATGTTTGTCAAGAAAGAACCATCTTTATTGATCATGAATATTGATAAGTCATAATAGTACATATGTTGTTGATGAGCGCTATCTTTATTGATCATGAACATTGATCTCTTGTGGCTTGTATATATATTTTCCCTTGAGTTGTTTTCATGCATAGAATCTTTGTAGCTGGCTGATGTGCCATGTATTATTGACTTCTTTTCTGTCTTTAGTTATCAATTTGTATGTGCCCGGTCCAGTGACTTTTGTGATGATAAGAGGACCTTCCCATGGACTGAGTAGTTTATGATGTCCGTCAGTTTTTTGTATTCTTCTTAGTACTAGGTCTCCGACTTGTAATGATTGAGACTTGGTATTCTTGTTGTAGTGGCGTCTTAATCCTTGGACGTATCTTGCTGATTGAAGGGTAGCGTTTACTCTGACTTCTTCTATACTGTCGAGTTCTAACCTTCGGGTGTGTTCTACTTCTCCTTCGTCATATTGTTCTATCCTTGGTGATGTCCAGATCAAGTCAACAGGTAGTACGGCTTCTGATCCGTAAACCAGGAAGAAAGGTGAGTATCCGGTGGCTCTGCTTATTTGAGTCCGTAAGCCCCATACGTCCTTGGGTAATTCTTCAATCCATTTTGATCCATAGTCCACTAGTTCTTCATACAATCTTGGTTTTAATCCGGCTAGTATTAGTCCATTAGCCCTTTCTACCTGTCCGTTGGCCTCTGGATGTGCGACTGATGCGTAATCTATTCTGAACATGATGTCCTATGCCCAACTTTGGAATTCAGCGGCTATGAAGGGAGAACCCAAATCTATGATGATTCGATTGGGCATGCCGAAGCGGTGCATAATGTCTTGGATGAACTCGACTGCTTTGGCAGCGCTGTATTTTGTGAGTGGTTTGTACTCAATCCACTTGGTGAACTTGTCAATTGCTATGAAGATGTACTCAAAACCGCCTTTTGTTTTCTTGAGAGGTCCTACTTGATCCAGCCCCCAGCAGGAGAAAGGCCAAGCGGGTGGGATGCAGATGAGGTTGTGAGCTGGCACATGAGCTTGTCTTGCGAACATTTGACAACCTTTGCATTTTCTGACGAGTTCTTCTACATCTTTCAAAGCGGTTGGCCAGTAGTAACTGGTGCGGAATGCTTTGCCAACTAGTGTTCTTGAAGCGGCGTGATTTCCACAGCAACCTGAGTGTATTTCATCTAGGATCTCTTTGCCCTCTTCAAATGAGACGCATTTTAGGAGTACGTCTGATGATGCGGCTCTTCTGTAGAGCTTGTCTCCTACTAGGACATAATTCTTGCTTCTGCGAACAACTCGGGTAGCTTCTTCCTTTTCCACTGGCAACTTATTCTCTTTGATGTAATCAATAAAAACCTAGGTTCATGAAGTGGTGATTACCAAAATCTAGGTGCCTTTGGCTGAGATTTTAGGGGTTATCTCACTGGGTTGTTTGATAAAGGGAGCTGATAACTCCTCTATGAATACACCGGGTGGGACCTTCGCCCTGTCTGATCCAAGCTTGGTGAGGACGTCTGCCACAATATTAGAATCACGTAGGACATGTAGAATTTCTAATCCTTGAAAATGTTTTTCGAGCTTTCGTATTTTAGCACAGTAAGCGTCCATGTTTTCTTTGGTGCAGTCCCAATCTTTGTTGACTTGATTGATTACCACTGCTGAATCGTCGTAAACGAGTAAACGCTTGATTCTGAGGGTAATTTCCACTCGTAGCCCATGGATGAGGGCTTTGTATTCTGCTTTATTGTTTGTAGCTTGCCATAATATCTAAAGGACGTACTTGAGTTGCTTTCCGTCTGGAGAAATTAGGACGACTCCTGCACCAGCTCTGCCTAGCTTGAGTGATCCATCAAAGTACATCTTCCAATGATCAAGGATGGTACTTGACATAGGTTGTTGAATTTCTATCCATTCGGCAACAAAATCAGCCAGGGCTTGAGATTTAATTGCCTTCCGTGGGGTGAAATCGATATTGAGAACACCAAGTTCAACTGCCCACTTAGATATGCGCCCTGTTGCGTCTCTGTTGTGTAAGATGTCTCCGAGTGGGAAATATGTCACCACGGTAATCTTGTGGCTTTCAAAATAGTGGCGAAGCTTGCGTGAAGTGATCAGGAGGGCGTTGAGTAGTTTTTGCACATGCGGGTACCGGATTTTTGATTCTATCAGTACTTCGCTAATGTAGTATACGGGGCGTTGTACTTTATATACACGTCCTTCTTCTTCTCTTTCTATGACAATCGCAGTGCTGATCATAGTAGAAGTTGCCGCAATGTACAGCATCATGTCTTCGTATTTCTTCGGAGGTGTGAGAACTGGTGAGGAGGTGAGGTATGCCTTGAGCTTCTTGAAAGCTTCGTTGGCTTCTTCTGTCCACTCAAACTTGTCTGTCTTCTTTAGTAGTTTAAAGAAAGGTAACCCTTTTTCGCCGAGTCTTGATATGAAACGATTTAGGGCTACCATGCAGCCTGTTAGCTTTTGCACATCTTTGACACTTTGAGGAGGGCCCATCTCTGTTATGGCTCGAATTTGCTTGGTGCTTGCTTCGATTCCGCGATGACTGACCAAGAATCCGAGTAGTTGTCCTGAAGGAACTCCGAATACACACTTGTTTGGGTTCAATTTCCATCTCCATCTTTTCAGGTTTTCAAAGGTCTGCTTTAAGTCTTCAATTAGTGTATCCGGGTTCTTTGTCTTTACTACTATGTCATCCACGTATGCTTCTATGTTTTCACCAATCTGATCACCGAGGCATGTTTAGATAGCTCTTTGGTAAGTTGCACCGGCATTCTTGAGTCCAAATGACATGGTTTTGTAGCAGTAGGCACCGAATAGAGTGATGAAAGATGTCTTGCTCTGGTCTTGTTCCTTTAATGCAATCTGGTGATATCCTGAATAGCAATTAAGGAAGGATAATAGGGCAGATCCTGCTATTGAATCAACTATCTGATCAATGCATGGTAGCCCGAACAGATCTTTCAGGCAGTGTTTGTTGAGATCTGTGTAGTCGACACACATGCGCCACTCATCCGTATTCTTTTTCTGTACCAGAACTAGGTTTGCTAGCCAATCTGGATGGAGGATTTCTCTGATGAATCCGACTGCCATTAGTTTTGCAATTTCCTTTTTAATTGCTGCCTTCTTGTCGGATGAGAATCATCGTAGTCATTGCTTCACAGGCTTGGAGCCTTCATTGATATCAATTTTGTGCTCAGCCAACTCTCTTGGGACCCCTGGCATGTCGGCCGGCTTCCAAGCAAAGATATCTTTGTTGTCCCGAAGAAAGTTGGTGAGCGCGAGTTCCTATTTTGCCAAGAGGTGAGCGCTGACCGTTGCCGTTTTGGAGGGATCACCGGTGCCTAGGTCGATTTGCTTGACGTCGGCTTCTTTTGGTGGTGCTAAGATGCTGGGTTTTTTAGCCGGTATCACTAGCTCTTTTGCGCTCATTTCTACTGCAACAGTGGCTATTTCTTTTCTTCCATCAGCGGCCTATGCTTTTGCTGCAATTTGGATTGCTTGAACATCGTAGTCAAAAGCACGCTTCAAATCACTCCGAAGAGAAAGGACACCATTAGGCCCTAGCATCTTAAGCAATAGGTATGGATAATGCAGTATTGCCATGAATTTTGCTAGTGCTAGGCACCCGAGGATTGCGTGATATGATGAATCAAAGTCCGCAACTTCAAACTTGATGAACTCTGTACGGTAGTTCGAGGGAGTCCCAAAAGTAACTGGTAGAGTTATTTGTCCAAGAGGCATTGCTACCTTGCCGGGTACTATGCCATAAAAAGGCGTGCTTGTTGGTGTACTCATCCCGGCAAGTTGTAGTCCCATCTTCCTTAGAGTTTCTGAAAAAATGATGTTGAGTCCGGCTCCTCCATCGATTAGTACTTTCGTAACAGTCATACCAGCAATGGTTGGATCTAGAACCAGTGGGTAATGGCATGCGTTTCCTATGCTGGTCCATTGGTCTTCTCTTAAAAATTGGATTGGATACTCTGACCAATTGAGATATCTTGGTGTAGCAGGTTCTGCTGCCATGATGGTTCGTAACGCTAGCTTTTCTTGATGTTTGCTTCTGGAATCTGGAACCCCGGCAAAGATTACTGCTACTGTCCCCCTAAATTTTTGGAATCCCTTGTCTTTGTGGTTGTCTTCTTCTTTTTTCTGATTGCCCTCTTTGGTATTCTCCTTACTATCTTTCCTCGTGTACCGATCTTTGAAGGTGTAGCAATCTCCGATGGTGTGATTTCCTTTGGGGTGCAAGGGGCAACGCATGTTTTCAATGTCGTTATACCTTCTGGGCTTGGAAAACTTCCTTGCTTTGTCAGTCTCTGCTACAGTGTTGTCTGGTCCACGTTTTCTTTCCTGATGCCTGTTGTTTCGAAGATTTTGCTTGTCCGGGTTGTCTCGGTTGTTTCTATCCGAGAATCTTTCTCGTGTCTTTTCCTCTATAGTAATCATCATTTCCACTATTCATCTGAATTCTTCATTGTTTCTTGGGTTTTCTTTGCAGAAGTCTTGAAATTGCCACCTAGCCATGATTCCGTGAGAGAAAGCTTCGATTACTTCTTGTTGGGTGATGTCATGTACTTGAGCTCGTAGTCCGCCAATCATCAATAGTAATTTCTGAGACTTTCACCTCCTTTCTGCTTGAGTCCTTTTAACTCTGTGTGGGTGATTGTGTGTGTAATGATACCCATGAAATTTTCATAGAAAGCCCTTTTCAAGTCCTCCCAATTCCTAATTGATCCTAGATTCAATTTGTCAACCCATTGAAGAGGCATGGTTTTGAGGGCCATGGGAAAGAACAAGGTCTTGATGCCATCATCTCCTCCAGCCAATTCAATCGATTGCGAGTAAATTTTGAGCCACTGTCTTGGTTCGGTCTTGCCATCATACTTGGAGTGGTTGGACGGCTTGAACTTGTGAGGTAGTCGTATTGAAGCAAGTCTGTTTGCAAAACAGCGAAATCTATCGTGCGTTCTGGCTTCTGTGTATTCTGATTCCGCGCCCCCTTCTTGCCAACTATTGTCTTGGTGAGAGTAGTTTTGCGTGGCTGTCCGAGTAGGTACTTTGCTTCTGGTCTTTCTTGGTTGTTCGACTCGGTCATTTTGACTATGATTTCTTCTACTTTCTCTGTTGTGACTTCCACTTGGTCCAAGTCTCTCGAAAGTGGACTTCCTTTGATTTTGATCCTCCTGCTCATGAGATGTTGATCTGTCAGGTAGTCTTGAGCGGGCCCTTCTGTCATGCGTCCTTAGGACTGTTGATCGGAGGAAGTCCCAGAGTTGTTCTTGTTTTTCATTGGGGTGTGAAGTCGCCCTGAGTTCTTCTAGTGCTTCTCGGATCTTATCGTACGATGTATTCGCTACTCATCCTTCTTCGACCTCTCGCTCTGATTTTCTTCTATTGTACTCGGCTAGGTCTAACTCATATTTGATCCAAGTTTCCTTTTGCTACTTAGCACAGCGTTGACGTCCTTGCTTCAATTTGTTCTTTCTCTCTCTCGCTTGCCTCTAACTCTTAGTCTCACCATCGTGCCCCTAGATAAATGGTGATATGTTGGATTCGGATTCATCTGAAGACCTGACGTTGGGTGCTTCAGGGGAGACTAATGGTGATCGAGGACAGCGAATCTTGAATACTTCTCTAGCATGAGTTGTTCTGTCATCGTCGTTGGTTTCCATACTACCAGAGTTGTTGATAACTTCAGTAGAGGCTTCAAGGTCACAGATCGAGTCTCCTTCTTGGTAGGGTAGAGCTGTTGTTGTCGTGTTGTTGACTAGTTGAGTGTTGCTATCCTCAGGAATAGAACCTGGCTAGTGGACGATGCAGTCTTGAGATGTTATAGTTAAGACGAGACCTTCCTGGGCTCCTTTCAGTGGCATTCTAAGCACCGAATTGGTGGATCCTTCGAGCCATGTCTGATAAGACGTTGCCATGTTGTGGAGTCCGAACGGAAGAGGACCTGACTTCTTTAAAGTACTCTGAGTGTACTCTGAGTAGTATTCTTGATAGGTTGACTTCGAGTTCTAGAGCTTTGTCGGAAAAGAACTCAGTTTTCCGAAAGAACTCGGATAAGACTCCGTCTCGGAAGCGGAACCTGAGTTTGAATCAGATGCGTGAAGTCGCAAAATCTGAGTTGGATTGGACATCACGAGTTGTGCGAATCTTCTGACAAGCTGATCTGTCGTTGTCGCCGAAACGGAAAAGTCCTGATGATGATCTGAATCTTTGAGGAGATGGCCTTGGAGCTTACCATCGTCACCTGCCTCACAGATCCATGAACTGAAGATGCAGGTTGATCCCTTTGAGAAGATCATGTTGTCGAGGTCCATTGAGCTCTCGGATGCAAAGTCGCCGAAAGCCCCTACCTGGCGCGCTAGCTGTCGATGTTTCACCACCGATAGCCTGCCACGAGGGTACCTAGGGCAGTTTGTTCGGGCTTCAGCATATGTGGAACTCAACGATAAACGCAAGAGACAGTCGATTTATCCTGGTTCAGACCCTTGATCGTTGATCGAGTAATAGCCCAACATCCAGTCGGTGTTAGCCTTTGCGTTGGATTGATTGTAAAGTGTTGTGTTGTATAATTGTTCTCTCTCCTCCCTAGGATCCCTGCCCTCCTTTATATAGTCAGGAGGTCAGAATCCTAGTTGGTTTACAATGAGGGTTCCTAGTAGGATTACAGAATAATACTACTACTAAGATTATAGGGGAAGAATCCTAGTTAGACTAGATCTTCTCCCTTCCTTGCGGGGTATCCCGTGGGTCCCGCACCGACAATACCGTCTCACGAAAATGGCGATTCACAAACCAATGTATCCTAGCTGGGTACCCCAAAACACATGCCCCGCTTACGCCCCAGGCACAAGCAAGACTAACCCATTCCACTCCTATCACGGGGTCCAGGTCCCCGTCCAAACTTGGACTCCAAGCCCCCACACATGAGACATGGTCTCAACATGGTGCTTAGACCTCCACCTTTCCCGCCTCCAATCAGTTAGTCTAGAAATAGCCGAAACCCACGACAAGAGCGTAATGAGCCTTCCCGCTTCCATAAGTAAGTATGTGCTCAGGATAATAAGTCTGTGACCTGACTACAATCCATAGCAATGGATGGTCCTTAATTGACACAAATAGGGAAAATAGTGTAACCAAGCTAAGCCCCATTGGCCGTGGGACACAACCTGTTACACCCACCAATACCCATACCATATCCCTGTCCGATCTCCATTTTCTTTTCATCATTTTATTATGAGAGTAATAATAATAATCACCTATTGTGAGTAACGGCAGGTTACCCACGCTACCAAAAACCTAAGCATAGCAGCTACTCAAACCTGCACTAGTAAGAATCTTAGGACAGGTATATCTATGCATGTGGTTTCCATAAAATTCCTATAACATAAATGCACATAACATATATAAACAGTGATTATCAAAAATAAGGGGTTATGCACCAGGGCTTGCCTTGGGTAGGTGTGGTGTCAGCTGAGTCAATTAGTGGTGGCTCTAGGACCTCCTCTTGCATGAGAATCTCCTCCTTGTACTCCTCGATGATCTCCTCGAACTCATGATCGCCGGTGGTCATGATCTCTGCCAACTCGTTCTCTACATGCATGCGATAATGATGCAACACTTAGCATTCAGGCAACAACAACTCTTAGACTAAGAATGTGCATACCAAGCTACTAAACTAGCTCTAATGACTAAGATACTAAGCTAACTATCATCTTCATCAAGCAAGGTGTTGGATTCAACTAACAAACACCTAGCTTTACAAATGAAGGATATATCTTTATTTCTATTGATGATTTAATGTATATTGAAATAAAGAGCATTTAACTACCCTAATGCTTAGTCTATTCTAAAGCCACAAAAATTGCAGTGAGCACATAATAATACAATGAAGCTACTATAAAAATTTCAAGACTAAAGCTATCACCAATTTACCACAAAAATTCCTACAATAATTAACTTAATATTATTAAGCATCCTCAATTGATTTAATAGCCCCTAATGTCAACAGATACAAACATGAACTAAATACACCAATAGATAGAGCAAAATTTTAGGAACATAACAAAATTTGTTTCACAATTTTTGGACACCTACATGATTTTATATTAATTACCAAAGATCAGCTTAGAAATTAAATTAGAAAACTATTTCTAATTCTTTATGAAAACAAAAAATGAATCTCTTCGCGTGGCTCATACGCGCGGTGCAGCGCGCGCACACACATGGCCCGCTGACCCATCCCACTCAACATAGGCCGGTCCACGACAGAGAGAGAGAGCCCGTGCGCAAGGCACTTTTGTGGCCAGCACCTCGAATTCTTCCTAAACTGCACCAGAGTCCTATCACTCATAGCTACTCTCGCTTAACGCCCTGGAATTCCAAAAAAAATTTCCTACACACACACCCTGGTGACCCCGCGCATGGCGGCGCGGCGAGCAGTGGCATGGAGAAGCTACGTCGGCCACTAGAGGTCCATTCCGGCCCGTCGGTTAGGCCGACACTCATCTAGGGTTCCACTACCTACACCTAGCAGCAATGCAGGGCTACAGGATGAGCTGCACATGGCCGACCATGACGGTGGCACAGCCGCCCTGACAACTAGAGTTGCTACGGTCCCAACCAGCTACCGTGAGAGCATCAAGGGACTACCATAAGCCAAGCCACAGTGAAGGTTGGAGTGGAGAGCGATGGAGGGAGGTTGGCCATGTGCAGCCGAACCGTGCGGCGGCGCACCATGGTGGCACGGTCATGTCAGCGGTGGAGTAGAGGCAGTAGTGATTGGCATAGGGTGTGTAGGGCTAAGAGGAGAGCAAGGCGAATGTAGTGGCACAAGTAATTGGGCTCAGGTGGAGGAATGGAGGTCTACCCTCGGTCATGGCTGAGGCGTGGCCTTAACGGCACGCCGGTGGAAATGAGCCAAATTAGCGCTTGGCCGGGTGTCATCATGGCTATGCGGGGTCAGGCAACGAGAAGATGGGAGGGCGAAGGTGCAGACGGGTAGAATTGGGTAGAGGTGATCGCTCTCTAGCTCGCACATGGGCGCGGCTCGATGGCGGCAGAGAGATGAGAAACAAAGAGAGGGTGATAGGGTATGGCCGGTGGATCGGCATTTGCGCGCCTTGGCTAGATGTGGTCGGTGCGATTGTGGAGACCCACATGTAGGCGCTAGCAAATAGGCGCGCACGGTTCACGACTGGCATGGCCCGCGCGCTATAGTGCCATCAATGGCATGGCGTTGGCAAGCACGGCCATGTGCGCACGGCATCCAACCGGGCTAGAGGCGTAGTGCAAGGATGGCACGATAGCAGCGGTAGCGGTTGTGTCGCAATGCACAACGGGCTAGCAGCGCGACAGTGCGTGGGATAGGGGCAGCGCTACATGGCCGCGTGATCAGCAGCAGCGGCGGTGGCCCCACACCGCAGCGCCCGCGATGGACCGAACATCCGGTATGGCTAGCCGAGCACAGACAGCGTGCGAGCGCGCTCAAGACGCACTGACGAGACGACATTGTGCCCCTGAGGCACGATGACCACGCCCACTCAGGGAAACAAGCCCAGGACGTGCTGTGTATGGTTTTTAAAGCTCCCACCATGACTAAACCGCTGCTACAAAACCTAAATGGTCTTAGCTATGAGACTACCAAATCAAGCTATAACACTACACCACCCTTTAACCCAATCTCTTAAAATAATTTGCTAAACATAGCAGTGTCTAGCTGTTGACAAACTTGGAAAAAAAATCTAAGTTTTTGAGCTGAACTTGATTTCAATTTACAATTTTTAGGCCAGTAGAAATATTAGTTAGTAATATCATTTTTCAACAGCAAGTATTTCACTGTCATCTACAAAGTTCATATTTCAAACTTTATTTAAGTGTCACATGTGTGTTCTATAGTGTTTTTGTTCAATAAAAATTGGTTTACAACCCTACTTGTTAACTGTATGAGTTATGGAGTAACTTATTGTTAAACACTTTTATTGATCATTTTAATTGCAATGCTTTATCTATGCACTCCATCACATGCACTAACACATAAATATGATGGTCATGACGTGTCTTAGTAAATGATTTAGGGTGTAACATTAAGGGTGTTACAATGAGCCTTTCACTCATGAAGTTAGAGAGTGGTAAAGGAGAATAAAAAGGGACTTGTAAAGGGAATTAAGGAAGAAACATTTGCTGCAATTTTCTGCATGGGAGAAAAGGAAGATGTGCTATAGGAAGGAGTGAATATGGTAGGAAAGAGGAGATATGGCTGGCAGTTTCATCAGCTCTCACTCTTGCAATTAGGGAGACATGCAAAGGAGATGGGGTGGGGAATTAAGGGGACTAAATGCTGTTGTTTTTGAATGAGAAGGGAGGGTAGGATGTGTCATCAAGGAGGAGAGGGGAGACTTCTCCATGCGAAAGAGAGAGGGGAAGATAATGTTGTGGTTGTTTTTTGCATGCTTCCAATTGAAGAGCAAGTGAGAAATTGATGAGGAGGCATTAGATGCTTCTGTTATTTCTGCATGAGAAGAATGGAGAGATGATTGGACTGCATCTTCACATGGAAGAGTGCCATAGGGGTAGCCAGGAGATGGGAGAAGGGAAGAGATGTGTGTTGGGCTGATCCAGACTTGGTCCAAAGCAAGAGAAGACAATTGGCTTGGTCTATTAGCGAAAGAAAGAAATACAGGTTGCCATGATGGGCTAGGTGAAAGTTTGGGCTTCAACTCAATTTGAGATTCATTTGTATGTATGAGTGAGAGAGGACAAAATATTGGCCCAAGAATTCATGGACACCAAATTGACAAAGAGCTCGAGAAAGTAAGGAAAGGAGGGAATGAGGGAACGGGTTAGCCTAGCATTTTGTACGATGTCAGCAAAAGACTTGATTAGAGTTTTAGAGATTGGACATGTCATTCGAAAAGATGAGATTGGGATCAAACCCTAAGCGTATCTTGAAAACAATTAAATTCATTTTTCAAACATAAACACTATGCAATAGCATGGATGCAACAAACCACTAAATTGAATTGCAAAAATTTTACAAACCCACATTTTTCCACTCTCTAAAACGTCGACAACATAATTAAAGTTGGGAAATTTTAGAAAATAATAAAATATTTTGTTTTATTTTAGTATTTTCTAGTCACATCCCAAAACAGGATTTTTAGGGTGTGACAACACTACCCCCTTAATAGGAATCTTGTCCCGAGATTCACTGAAGCTACACTCAATGCAAAGTGCCAAATCACACAAGAGCACAATAACACGAAATTCAACCTTGCAAGAGCACACTAGCATGATAGGGGTCCTTATGAAAGCACACTAACACTCAACTCAGCATCATTACTAATGTGAAAGCGCTCGGGGATAACAACGTCCTAAAGGCATTAGGGTTGGTGGACTTCAACACTTCAATCTTCAACGGGGATGATCTTCTTCTCGATGTAGAAACTTGATATTGACATACACCTTCATGGATTGAAGCAAGAAGGGGTTTCGGCAAAAGTTTTGTTTTTCTTTTAGAAAATATCAAGGAGGAGAAAGACAAGATTAGGTTTTACCAAAATAAGTTTATAAAATCAACCATTTCTAACTAGGTTGAGCATTCTACAGTCAACATTTCTCTGATACCAATTTGTCGCACCCAATTTTGCATAGCAAAATCAAGTTCTCATATATGTGTGCCCAGGATGTCCAAACACACATATAATCTCAAATTACAATAATATCAAAGTAAAGAACTTTATTACATAACATATCTCATCACATTGTTATCTCATAGTTTTGCTCATCAGCAATATTATTACAAAAGCGGAAAGCAATGCCCATGCTGCCATAGGGACTCCAACTGGTGGACATCATCCTAGAAATACTATACATCTTCTGGAAACTCCTCTCATCAGGCATCTAGTACCCATCTGGGATTTTCATTGAATATAAAGCAAGCGTAAGCGCACCATGCTTAGCAAGTGTAACAAGGCCCCTTGTACCTATGAACGTTACATAATTCATACATATGCATGTGTCTAAATTTGAATCGCCTTCAAGGACTTTACCTAGATTATTCTTGTACCACATATCCTTCTTACCTATGTTGGGGTTATAACCCAAGGGTGTCTCAAGGCACCGATTAGTTGGCAGGCCACACGGCCCATAATACATCAGCTAGCGAAAGCCCGAACGATCAAGGCCCAGCTAAGCCAGGCCAGACGATAAGTCCAAGGTCAGCCATGACCGCTCCCTACTGCCTTAGCCACATGACGCTGGAAAGGCACACGACCTCTCTGTCATAGAACCGACCAATTTATAAGAGCACAAGTACAAAAACAATTGCCGAAACGATCAAATTCTTGAACTTGAGCCCATATAAACCCGGTAGTCAACCGAAATCTCGAAGGATTTCAAACCAACTTGCATACAACCAAGATCACAGTAATTCAACATAACATATCGTACATTACAACATTTCACAGACGTTCACAAATAAATTACATCATCACAGAGTCATCGTTATTACAAAACAAGTCTTGTAAAACATGCGGAAGCAAATAGTTTAACCCACACACCCGAGTTCAAATACACATACTAGTTCGCTGATCACAACCCGCAAAAGCATTTAGATAAGAGAACAGAGATCATGCCCATGATCTAGTCTTCATCACCCGCCGGGTGAAGACAATACTTACAGAATCCCTGATATAGAAGGTCATCTGCAACAAGAGGGAATAAACCCTGAGTACGGGAATGTACTCAGCTAGACTTACCCGTCGAAAACCAAACAAATGACGCCAAGGATTATGCGTAGCTTAATGTAGTGGAGCTGGCTGACACTTCCTTTTTGCCGAAAAGCATAAGTAATAATGATCAACTCTTAACCTAAACTAGCAGTGACTTTTTAGCCATTAACCTGTCATCTATATTAGCACCTATACTAAGCAATCATTTTAATAGGGTGCAAACATTAATAACCATATTAGGTATTCATTGTGGCAACCTTATCATCATCATTCATTTAACCATATCGTTAAATTAATTGAATCTACGTTGCCGCTGCTCAGTCAAGTTCTCACTATCCGGGAGAGACGGCGATTCGAATCGATACCTATCCAGCTGGAGGGGTATTCCTAAACACAAACCCTGCTTCCCCCATCAGGGTCACAAACAAGTCACCTTTGGTACGATTCAGGAGTCGCGAGTCTGAACAGATCGGCATTCTCAGAGAACCACTCTGCTAAGGTTGTTCGAGACTCTAACCCGCCTTGGACTTATGCCAATGGCTCTCCGCACATCCTTACTATCTCTAGAATGCACGCCACTGCTCGTGTTCCCAGCCTGAGTCAAGCTACTAGGCTTCGCGGTCGGAACGACTTATCCGGCCAGCTAAGTGTTAGGCTGCGTTCAACATGACATGAGGACGTACAGCGTATCGGTCCTTGAACGACACAGACGGAGTCACTATGTCCAAACCTACACAAGACTCCATCCGATCTTAATTCATTATTAACATGGTTCTTTTCCACGATAGCAAATATAGCCAACCGTGATCCACCTCTTCCTAAAGCTCGCAGGTGACAGGAAATCACCTGACTTCTACCGCACTAAGCATGGCTAAGCATTTAACCCGTTCCTGAACTTAAATAGGATTCCAGTGCGATATCCGAACAAGGAAGGATATATAATGCAGCAATTGGTTCCAACCAATTCCTATACTTAATGCATCATCAACAATAAAAGATACTCAATGTATTTGTAAAAACATGGGAGGCTTAATATGCTCTGGGGCTTGCCTTTCAGGAACGAGGAAGGCTGGTGGTCAGGGCACTCGGGCAATTCCTCCGCGGCGGCTGCTTCGTCGGCTTCCTGCACCTCGGGCTCCTCCTCTTGGTTGGCTCCCTCGAACTCCAGCAACGTCACTCCCTCCAGCACACCTATTGCATGAATGCGCAAGATAAATATCATGGATGCACATGACGAATGTCAGGGATGCTCGGGGAATGCGCATGTTCGCTGTAGTTTGCATATTCCAACTTAAGCCCTATTCAAATCACTTTACTTACTAAGTTTATACAACCTAATGTATAATTGCTCATCTTCAGTTAATGACCTAGCACCTGCACCTAAGCATATTCTCAAGTTAGGCTAACCCCTAAACAATCAACGAGAACATTGCACAAGCATACACTCAAGCATTTGTATTTCAGAAAAATAAAGACTATGTAGAGGTACAGTAAACTAGCCATAACTGGAGATTTATAAATCCAAATGACATGCAACAAGACAATATAGAAAGCTTATGAAATTGTCTACAATGCCTTTTTAGACCTCAAAGCATGATTCAAACCTTTACCCAGTCGAATTCATCAATCAATAGAACTCTATCCACACAAGACAGAGAGTAGGTAAAACTAGAACCTAAATTTAAACAGCTGTAGTTTCTAAACTACTGGGCCAAATGCCCTCAAATTTTGACAGGAGCTAGATACCTAAATTATCTACAACTTTTGTATTCACCACATCCACAGAAAATCAACATATCACGGGGAACTTTCTAAAGTCCCCAGATCTATCCAGAGGGACAATATGCAAACGAATAATTAATAACTTCAGATGTAAACACTCAATTGGACAAAACTAACTCTACTCACATGTCACACATATCACAAGAACACCATAAAGTAGGGTGTTCATCCCCAAAACATTTCTTTTAATACCTTTCTTAATTTATTTAATTAATTAGAGGGAATAGTAAACATATATGAAAACTACACCATTAAATCTACAAAAATTACAGTAGACACTACATGCCCTAAGTAGACTACCATAAAAATTTCACACCATTTGAGTAAGTATAACAGCCTACACAAAATTGGTAAGGCAGAATGACTTAAAATGGCATAATTAGGAAACCTCAGTGAAAAGTGTCAAGCAACAGATTTTATATTTTTCCTAGCATCCTTAAGGTACCAAGATACTACCTACCTAGTTTTATGGCCATAGGATTCCTAGATAATTTACAACAATTCACACAAGTATCCACCAATTGATAAAATGAAAATCTAGAACTCAAAAACTACACATGCAATGTCTCTCCAATTTTAACCAGAGTTTCTACTAAGCAATACTAGCTTACCCACAAAATTTCACAATTTTTGGATCACAAAAACTCAAGATATGATTTAAACAAGTTTGCATGCATTGAAAAACACTTTTCAAGTTCTTATTTAATTCATCCAAAATTTCTACATAAAGTGCTCAAGACATATTTTTCTTAAATACTAGACCTCACTGTGAATCTAACAAAATTTGAATCACAGTATTTGGATCTACACAAATGGAGTTACAAAATTTACAAAATGGCATTCAAATCAGCAATTTTGAACTAGCCCTATGAACAACAGTCACTGCCGTGTGGGACCTGGGTGTCAGCTGACCCCACCGGTTAGTGACAGCGAAACAGGGGAGGCGGCTTCGACGGCACTGCACACAGCGAAGTTCGCCGACGGCGACTCCTCCGGCGAAATAGACAGCACCGGCGTGATCACCGTGATGAGGTGGTTCTATTGGTGCTACCGGCGAGACCTAAGACCTAGAGGAGAGGACTCGTCGCAGGTGATGGCGGCACGGCAAAGCTCCGGTGCGAGCTGCCGGCGACGGCAAGCCACGGCTAGCTCAACCGAGCTCGGTACGAGCTACAGGAGGTCACCACGGTTCTATCACAGCAAGGAAAAGGGGACGGAAAGATTCCTAGCTACCCCGGCCACGGCAGCCTCAGCTCCGGCGAGGTCACGTCCATGGCGGTGACGGCTGGAATGGTCACTGTGATCTTACCAAAGCACGAATGGCGCAGCTAGGAGGTGGAGAAGGTAGAGGAGGACACAGCAGAGCTGTAGTGAAGACGGAGTTAGCGTTTTTGCGGGGGTTTGCAAGCTCTGCGACGGCGAAGCTCCGCGGCAGCGATGGCGGAGCGGCGGAGCTCGCTTGCTGCGCGCGGTGGAGGTGAAGAAATGAAAAATGGAGTGATGAGCAGGTCAGGCAGGCGTGCGGGGTGTTCAAGTCATGGCCTGCGACGCCAGAATGGCCGTGGCGCATGGCCGGCGCGATCAGACGGCCGGCGACGAGTGTCACCCACGCGTCAGACATTTTCTAAAAACGGTCAGCACTGTAGCTCGCCATTCAGTGAAAATGATTAGCCTAACAGCCATGTTTGACAGTGTTTGATTTCTTAAACCGTGATGAATTAGTGCAAGCAATGTACATGAAAGTTGTAGAGCTATAGTAGGGCTACAACTTTGAATTAGAAATCAATAGCTAATTCACAACGGATCACGAGTTATGTCAAGCCAAAGTTGGCCCATTCAAACTAAAATTGCATTTAGGACTTAGAAATATTTTCAAGTGTTGAATCAGCTTCCACTTCTGACTTGTGGGTCCTTTTTGAACATGTTGTGCACATTTTCATGACTTGGCTTCTAAACAAAGTTTGTTCCTTATAAAATTTTCTACAACTTTGTTTTAGGTTGCTTAGACATGCAAACATCCTAAGCTACACTTTTTAAACAGTCAAACAAAAGGGTTTAGGGTTCAAAATTGGTCAAACCATGACTTGGGAACCTAATTAGTCAAAGTGATCATCATGAACAATGTCCCAAATGACATTCTAGGTGTAACTAAGTTACTTAAAAGAATTTTTAGCCACACCATACATTGGTCACACAAGAATCAAGCAAGGTATGCACTGAAACAATGAAAAGCACATGAAATGTTACAACTGTTTCATAGTCATGTTTCACCTGTTTCGTGATCTTGTTGCATAGTATTAAGTAACTTTGCTCCACTAAAGTGAGTGGCACATGTTGCACTTAAGTGTTGCACACTTTACATTTCATAAAGGAGACAACACACAAGAAACATAACGATACGTTGCAATGTTTCAAAGACATGTTTCATGTGATATAAGCTTGTGAATGAATGAATGATGCTCATGTCCATGAAATGCAAGTGCAAATGTGGAAGGCAAACACCTGGGGTGTTACAGCCCTCCCCCTTATAAAAATCTCGTCCTGAGATTTGAAAAGCGTACCATTGTTGATAGAATTCCTTATAACCATCCCTCAAATAATCTTCCCTTTCCCACGTTGCATCGCGTTCACTACCCTGATTACTCCACATGACTTTGTAGAACTTGACCACCCGACTCTGAGTCACTTGCTCACGAGTGTCAATCACTCGAACCGGCTTTTCTTCAAAGGTCAAATCAGATTTTAACTCGATATCCCCCAATGGAACTCTCTCTTCAGGGACGCGAAGACATTTCTTCAATTGGGATACATGAAAGACATTGAAGATAGCACTCATCTCAGGAGGCAATTGTATCTTGTACGCCACTTTACCACTTTATCCAATGATTTCAAACGGACCAACATATCTCGGCGCAAGCTTTCGCTTCACACCAAAGCGTTGGACACTCTTCATAGGTGAGACTTTCAGATAGACGAAGTCTCCAACTTCAAACTCAATAGGTTTTCTATGTCGATCAGCATAACTTTTCTGTCTAGCTTGAGTTGCGGCCATGTGGGTTTGGATAGTATGGACTTGTTCTTCAGCTTCTTGAACAAAATCAATTCCATAATATCGCCTTTCACCGGCTTCTACCTAGTTCAACGGGGTTCTACACTTCCGGCCATACAAAGCTTCAAACGGTGCCATCTTTATACTCTCTTGATAGCTGTTATTGTACGAGAATTCAGCTAGGGGCAACCATTTTCCCATGAGCCCTTCGCCGAGATGACACATGCTCTCAACATATCTTCTAAGATTTGATTCACTCGTTCAGTTTGTCCATTGGTTTGCGGATGATAGGCAGAGCTTCTTACTAGCTTAGTTCCTAACAATCCGTGTAAATGCTCCCAAAAGCGAGCAGTGAATTGGGGTCCTCGATCTGAGACAATAGTACGAGGGATCCCATGAAGTCAGACGATCTGATTGAAGTACAACTCCGCATAGTTGGTTGGACGGAAATCTATGCGGACAGGAATGAAGTGTGCAGACTTGGTTAGACGGTCTACAATCACCCAAATTGAGTTAAAATTCCTCTGAGTAGTAGGGAGTCCAACAATAAAATCTATACTTATCTCTTCCCATTTCCAACCTAGAATAGAGCAATCCAGCTTTCATGTGCACAGCCTTGACCTGACAACAAGTGTCACACCTAGCCACATAAGCAGCTATCTCTTTCTTCATTTTGGTCCACCAAAATCGAGGCTTTAAATCATGATACATTTTACTACTACCAGGATAAATAGATAGTTTAGAGGAATGGGCTTCGGATATGATTTGATTTCTAAGCTCTCTATCCTTCAGAACTACCAACCTATCCTTGAACCATAACACGCCTTCCTCATCTACTCAAAAATGTTTGGTTTCTTGCTCTTTCATCTTGCGCTTGATGTGAAACACACCGGCATCTGTCTTCTGTAGCTCGATAATTCGACTCTGTAGAGTACAACTGATAGTGATGTTGTGAAGGACTATAGGATGAAGGAGCTTCGACAAATGGACATCACTCTCAATCAATGAGTGGCAATGAGACTTTCTGCTTAAGGCATCCGCGACGACGTTTGCCTTGCCAGGGTGATAGTGCACTTGGAGGTTATAATCCTTGATCAACTCGAGCCATCTTCTCTGACGCATATTCAACTCTAGTTGAGTGAAGATGTACTTGAGACTTTTATGATCAGTGTAGATGTTGCACACATTGCCAAGTAAATAATGTCTCTAGGCCTTCAAAGCATGAACAACTGCAGCGAGTTCCAAGTCATGCGTTGGATAATTCACTTCATGCTTCTGAAGTTGGCGAGAGGTATAAGCAATGACTCTACCCTCTTGCATAAGAACACCTCCTAACCCAATACCTGATGCATCACAGAACACATCAAAAGGTTTCTCGATATCCGATTGTGCCAAAACTGGAGCCGACGTTAAAAGAGTTCGTAGGGTATGGAAAGCCACATCACACTCAGGAGTCTAGACAAACTTCATGTCTTTTTGCAGCAACCGAGTCATAGGCTTGGCTATTTTAGAGAAATCCGAGATAAAGCGACGATAATAGCCAGCCAACCCCAGAAAACTCCAAACCTCGTGCACCGAGATGGGGGCCTTCCAGTTCAATACTTCTTGCACCTTGGTGGGATCAACCATAATTCCACCATCGGACAACAAGTGTCCAAGAAAAGGTACCTCACGAAGCCAAAATTCACATTTGCTGAACTTTGCATACAGCTGGTGTTCCCGCAATCTAGTGAGAACCACCCGTAAATGTTCAACATGATCTTCTTCATTCTCAAAATAGACCAGGATATCATCTATAAATACCACCACAAATTTGTCCAACTCGGACATAAACACCGAATTCATCAGATACATAAAATGTGCGGGGGCATTGGTCAATCCAAAAGACATAACAAGGTACTCATACAGACCATATCTTGTAGAGAATGCAGTTTTTGGGACATCCTCAAGTCGAATTTTGATTTGATGATACCCAGATCCCAAATCAATCTTGGAAATGACTTTTGCTTTAGACAACTGATCAAATAAGATATCGATGCATGGCAGAGGGTACTTATTCTTGATTGTAACTGCATTCATGGGTCTATAATCTACACACATGCATAGGGATTGATCCTTCTTCTTCACAAAGATAGCTGGGCACCCCCACGGAGATGAACTAGGGCGGATAAGGCCTTTCTTTAGAAGTTCATTCAACTGGGTCTTAAGTTC
This sequence comes from Miscanthus floridulus, assembly GCF_019320115.1. Classification (NCBI taxonomy): domain Eukaryota; kingdom Viridiplantae; phylum Streptophyta; class Magnoliopsida; order Poales; family Poaceae; genus Miscanthus; species Miscanthus floridulus. The sequence goes on from NC_089598.1 coordinate 77,811,834, forward strand.
GGCTAGTTCATTGGGAGGCATTCTATATGGCCTTCTAGAGATGGGAGCTGTGCCAGGAAGCAACTCTATCTTGAACTCCACTTCTCGATCCGGGGGCAATCCAGGCAAATCATTGGGAAAACATCCAGAAAATCACACACGACAGGGATATCTGTCAGAGACTTTGCTTGCACCGCATTGGTTGTGCAAGAAAGATTGATGTCTTGGGGTAACTGTACTAGAAAACCTTCCTGATTACCAGGATCTCTGAGCATGACTACCCTAGTTGATGTATCAATAAGCACTCCATGATGGCTCATCCAATTCATTCCCAATATCACAACGATACCTAGCTCCGGTAAAACTACCAGATCAACCTGATAACTTCGCCCCTCTATCTCAAATTGTACGTCCCCAACTACCAGCTTGGTTGGGATAATACCACTGGTAGCCCTAATACAATAACCCTCACCCTCAACAGTATATGTTTTCTACATAAACTTGGATGCAAATGCTGGACTAATGAAGGAATGCGAAGCACCTAAATCAAATAGTACAACTGTGGGGTGTTGGTCAATCAAAAACTTATCGGCAGTCACTACCTCTCCTGAAGGAATCTTAGTAATATTAGTGTGGTTCACTTGTCCTTGACGGCCACCCTGGTAATTATTCTTCTTAGGGTAAGGGCACTCCCTTGCCCAGTGGCCTGTCTTGTTGTAGTTCCAGCAGGGCATGTTGCTTGGTGGAGCCCTAGAACTGCCCTGACTGGTAGTGCCCTTGGGAAGAGCAACTGTAAACGCCTTGCGAAACTCAGTCTTGGCGGGATTCTTCTTCTGCGGTGGGTGAAACTTGGCGGCTGACGCTGGAGGATGGAATGGAGCCCTCTGTGGGACAGGAGCCTTGGATTGTGAGGCACCCGCCACATAGGCCCTCTTACGAGTTTTTGAAGCAGCATACACATCATTGTTATTCTCTTGCAATAAAGCATTACTCACAAACTCATTAAAATGAGCACACTTGCAATTTCCCATGGTCTTCATCAGTTTGGGGCTAAGGCCCCGCTTGAAGCTAGCAATCTTCTTGGCATCGGTGTCCACAAACTCGGTAGCATACCTGGCAAGGTTGTTGAAAGCTTGTAGGTATTCATTCAGGCTCTTGTTCCCCTGGGTTAGCTTCATGAACTCTGTATGTTTGATCGCCATGAGACCAGGAGGAATGTAATTTCCCTTGAAAGCAGACTTGAACTGATCCTAAGTGATTTGGGCATTAGCGGGCATAGTGGACCGATGATGACTCCACCAAATGCCAGCTGGCCCATGTAGTTGGTGAGATGCGTACTCAGTCTTTAGCACCTCAGTCAAGCGGAGCAGATGGAACTTCTGCTCGAGAGTATTCAACCACTCATTAGCTTGTAGAGGCTCCTCCGCCTCCTTGAAGATCGGGGGTTTCATGTCAAGGAAATCCTTCAAATCACTGTATTGATTTGGTTCCGGTCCTTGGCGGGGACCACGGCCATCCCAATTCGCAATCGTACGGAGGGCCTCGGCCATAGTGCGTTGTCCTTCCGCAAGCATTGCTATCAATTCTGTGGGTGTGGGTGGTGGTGGTGGTGGAAGATCATCATCATCACCCGCACCGGTGGAACGAGTACGAGGCATCTGCACAATGCGCAACCAGTAATTATTGATGATGTCAGCACATTGGAGAGGAACAATATAATCGTGCCAAACTAAATTTACTGATGAGAATGAAAACTTCATACAATAAACAGAGGCAATAATTCATTCTCCAATCACCACATCATCAAGTAGATTACTAGTGCCATACGCAGTGCATTCCAACATGACAAGTTTTAACTTAACCATTACGATACGCATCCTAAAGGGAGTGAATTAAAGTACATTACATGCCGAGTTCGAATTAAAAGGTACATCCAACATCAGTTTTCGTACTTAAGTTCATTACATCAGTGACTGCAAAAGCTTAACTAGTGAGACTTGCTAACGAACTACTCGTCGAAGTGATCGCTGTCCACATCGGAGACACCTTGGACTTCTTCTGGGTCTTCCTCTTCTTCGTCATCTGCTGGCTCGGCTGCATTGTCATCCATCTGCACGTCCTCTTCTTCCTCATCGGCCTCAATCACTTGAGGTCCACCCACATTTGGATACCTTGGTATGGGGTGAGGAATAGGAAACAGACGGTTGTGCAGTTGATGGTGCTCAACCTGAAGCTCTTCAAGCTATTCTTGTAGTGCTTGCTCCCTTTGAAAGGCGTTGTGGTTGGCCAAAATCCAACCCCGATGTCTTTCTTCAGCTAACTCTAAAGCTGCATCCCGGTGACGTGTCACATGATCCAACTCTTGTGCCGCCTCATCTCTCTCAATAATGAGGTTCATCAGCTGGTTATGAAGCTCATCTCTCTCGCGTGCGGTTTGACCCCACTGTTGCAGACGATAATTTGCAATACCGCGAATCTCCTCAACTTCTTGCTGAGCTCTCCCACATGAATCCGCCCTACGGCGATACTTGCGGGCACGCAACCTGAACCTGTGCTGAGCTTCCATTGCCTTGCCAGCTTCATCTAGCGCACTCGAAAGGGTGTTTTTCCTGACTCGACAAAGCTTCAAGACTGCCATCATAGCACTCATTCCAGCGTTGTCGCTCTGCACACGTTCGCCACGGCCTTGAACCAAGGCCTGACCAACGTCCTGAGTCCACTCAGCCTCTGTAGGAGACACTCGGGGAATGGATGAAGCAGGTCCACCCACTAACTCATCCCCAAAACTCTGTGCTATGTCCATCAGCACATCAAGGGCAGCAACCTGAGCGGCTTCCCATGGACTACGTCCATCAGTCTCTATGCTCCACCCATGCCACAATGGTCTGGTGGGGTTTTGCGACACTACAAAGGTCACGACGTACCATGGTACATCTCCCAATGGTACCGCCTACCTCCACGTGTAGCTGGGTGCCTCCGGGTACCCAACTAAACTGAGCACCCTCTAGAGCAAGGTGGGGTACCGAACTAGTCCAAAAAGGTGCTGCTACCAGTAGGAAACATGGGCGCGGCCATCTGTATAAAAAGGGATGCAATTCACGTGAGAGGATTACATTGCTGAGAGATTGCACTTTAAACTTTGGGATAAGCAATTATAAGGGAGGGAGTAATGCAATATGAATAACATGAGTGAATATGAAGCATGCTTGTTTCGTACGTCCTCACAAACCTAAGAAAATTTAAGCTTTTAGCGGAATATACGGTGGCATACATACGTTCTCTTAATTAGCGGTAACTAGTCGATCTACACGGTGCGTTGTTAGCGTACCTGCAGAAAAACTTCATTGTAGCCCAACCCAAAAAGATATAATGCTAATTACACAAGTAGTAACTAAGATACTCTCCATATATACATCCCCCGATATATATACTTCGATATCCAAACTACCCGACAAATGTACCCACAATTAAGTACCTTCATATATACATGTATGCAACATGTAAATACTCCAGTAACCACAACTAGCTCTCCCCTAGACCGACGGTTGGACGGTCATGCTCTCACAACTCACACTTACCTTAGCGTAGAGGCAATTGATCCATACATTACCATTCAAACGAATGGCACCCATGCAATATCACGCCGCATGGACGACAAAAATAGAAACAATCAATTCCCCCAAGTTAGTAATTATATATTAGCCACCTAGAAGTCCTTAAGTGGGCTATAAGGGATGTGATCACTAGTATACCATCAAAATTTGATTTTTGAACACTTATATATAACTATAAGTTTGAAAACCATTTTTACAACAAAAGCTTTTGTTTTAATTAGCTGTAAGACATGTTTAATGTTGAATCTAGCTATGATGCCAGCTGTCATAGAACCGGCCAATTTATAAGAGCACAAGTACAAAAACAATCGCCAAAATGATCAAATTCTCGAACTTGAGCCCATATAAACCCGGTAGTCAACCAAAATCTCAAAGGATTTCAAACCAACTTGCATACAACCAAGATCACAGTAATTCAACATAACATATCGTACGTTACAACATTTCACAGACGTTCGCAAATAAATTACATCACCACAGAGTCATCGTTATTACAAAACAAGTCTTGTAAAACATGTGGAAGCAAATAGTTTAACTCACACATCCGAGTTCAAATACACATACTAGTTCGTTGATCACAACCCGCAAAAGCATTCCGATAAGAGAACAGAGATCATGCCCATGATCTAGTCTTCATCACCCGCCGGGTGAAGACAATACTTACAGAATCCCTGATATAGAAGGTCATCTGCAACAAGAGGGAATAAACCCTGAGTACTAGAATGTACTTAGCTAGACTTACCCATCGAAAACCAAACAAATGACACCAAGGATTATGCATAGCTTAATGTAGTGGAGCTGGCTGACACTTTCTTTTTGCCGAAAAGCAAAAGTAATAATGATCACCTCTTAACCTGAACTAGCAGTGCCTTTTTAGCCATTAACCTGTCATCTATATTAGCACCTATACTAAGCAATCATTTTAATAGGGTGCAAACATTAATAACCATATCAGGTATTCATTGTGGCAACCTTATCATCATCATTCATTTAACCATATCGTTAAATTAATTGAATCTACGTTGCCGCTGCTCAGTCAAGTTCTCACTATCCGGGAGAGACGGCGATTTGAATCGATTCCTATCTAGCTGGAGGGGTATTCCTAAACACAAACCCTGCTTCCCCCGTCAGGGTCGCAAACAAGTCACCTTTGGTACGATTCAGGAGTCGTGAGTCCGAACAGATCGGCATTCTCAGAGAACCACTCTGCCAAGGTTGTTCGGGACTCTAACCCGCCTTGGACTTATGCCAATGGCTCTCCGCACATCCTTACTACCTCCAGAATGCACGCCACTGCTCGTGTTCCCGGCCTGAGTCGAGCTACTAGGCTTCACGGTCGGAACGACTTATCCGGCCAGCTAAGTGTTAGGCTGCGTTCAACATGACATGAGGACGTACAGCGTATCGGTCCTTAAACGACTCAGACGGAGTCACTATGTCCAAACCTACACAAGACTCCGCCCGATCTTAATTCATTATTGACATGGTTCTTTTCCACGATAGCAAATATAGCCAACCGTGATCCACCTCTTCCTAAAGCTCGCAGGTGACAGGAAATCACCTGACTTCTACCGCACTAAGCATGGCTAAGCATTTAACCCGTTCCTGAACTTAAATAGGATTCCAGTGCGATATCCGAACAAGGAAGGATATATAATGCAGCAATTGGTTCCAACCAATTCCTATACTTAATGCATCATCAAGAATAAAAGATACTCAATGTATTTGTAAAAACATGGGAGGCTTAATATGCTCCGGGGCTTGCCTTTCAGGAACGAGGAAGGCTGGTGGTCAGGGCACTCGGGCAATTCCTCCGCGGCGGCTGCTTCGTCGGCTTCCTGCACCTCGGGCTCCTCCTCTTGGTTGGCTCCCTCGAACTCCAGCAACGTCACTCCCTCCGGCACACCTATTGCATGAATGCGCAAGATAAATATCATGGATGCACATGACGAATGTCAGGGATGCTCGGGGAATGCGCATGTTCGCTGTAGTTTGCATATTCCAACTTAAGCCCTATTCAAATCACTTTACTTACCAAGTTTATACAACCTAATGTATAATTGCTCATCTTCAGTTAATGACCTAGCACCTGCACCTAAGCATATTCTCAAGTTAGGCTAACCCCTAAACAATCAACGAGAACATTGCACAAGCATACACTCAAGCATTTGTATTTCAGAAAAATAAAGACTATGTAGAGGTACAGTAAACTAGCCATAACTGGAGATTTATAAATCCAAATGGCATGCAACAAGACAATCTAGAAAGCTTATGAAATTGTCTACAATGCCTTTTTAGACCTCAAAGCATGATTCAAACCTTTACCCCGTCGAATTCATCAATCAATAGAACTCTGTCCACACAAGACAGAGAGTAGGTAAAACTGGAACCTAACTTTAAACAGCTGTAGTTTCTAAACTACTGGGCCAAATGCCCTCAAATTTTGATAGGAGCTAGATACCTAAATTATCTACAACTTTTGTATTCACCACATCCACAGAAAATCAACATATCACGGGGAACTTTCTAAAGTCCCCAGATCTGTCCAGAGGGACAATATGCAAACGAATAATTAATAACTTCAGATGTAAACACTCAATTGGACAAAACTAACTCTACTCACATGTCACACATATCACAAGAACACCATAAAGTAGGGTGTTCATCCCCAAAACATTTCTTTTAATACCTTTCTTAATTTATTTAATTAATTAGAGGGAATAGTAAACATATATGAAAACTACACCATTAAATCTACAAAAATTACAGTAGACACTACATGCCCTAAGTAGACTACCATAAAAATTTCACACCATTTGAGTAAGTATAACAGCCTACACAAAATTGGTAAGGCAGAATGACTTAAAATGGCATAATTAGGAAACCTTAGTGAAAAGTGTCAAGCAACAGATTTTATATTTTTCCTAGCATCCTTAAGGTACCAAGATACTACCTACCAAGTTTCATGGCCATAGGATTCCTAGATAATTTACAAAAATTCACACAAGTATCCACCAATGATAAAAGGAAAATCTAGAACTCAAAAACTACACATGCAATGTCTCTCCAATTTTAACCAGAGCTTCTACTAAGCAATACTAGCTTACCCACAAAATTTCACAATTTTTGGATCACAAAAACTCAAGATATGATTTAAACAAGTTTGCATGCATTCAAAAACACTTTTCAAGTTCCTATTTAATTCATCCAAAATTTCTACATAAAGTGCTCAAGACATATTTTTCTTAAATACTAGACCTCACTGTGAGTCTAACAAAATTTGAATCACAGTATTTGGATCTACACAAATAGAGTTACAAAATTTACAAAACAGCATTCAAATCAGCAATTTTGAACTAGCCCTATGAACAACAGTCACTGCCGTGTGGGACCTGGGTCTCAGCTGACCCCACCGGTCAGTGACAGCGAAACAGGGGAGGCGGCTTCGACGGCGCTGCACACGGCGAAGTTCGCCGATGGTGACTCCTCCGGCGAAATGGACAGCACCGGCGTGATCACCGTGATGAGGTGGTTCTATTGGTGCTACCGGCGAGACCTAAGACCTAGAGGAGAGGACTCGTCACCGGTGATGGCGGCACGGCAAAGCTCCGGTGCGAGCTGCCGGCGACGGCAAGCCACGGCTGGCTCAACCGAGCTTGGTACGAGCTACAGGAGGTCGCCACGGTTCTATCACAGCAAGGAAAAGGGGACGGAAAGATTCCTAGCTACCTCGGCCACGGCAGCCTCAGCTCCGGCGAGGTCATGCCCATGGCGGTGACGGCTGGAATGGTCACTGTGACCTTACCAAAGCACGAACGGCGTAGCTAGGAGGTGGAGAAGGTAGAGGAGGACACGGCGGAGCTATAGTGAAGACGGAGTTCATGTTTTTGCGGGGGTTTGCAAGCTCTGCGACGGCGAAGCTCCGCGGCAGCGATGGCGGAGCGGCGGAGCTCGCTTGCTGCGCGCGGTGGAGGCGGAGAAATGAAAAATGGAGTGATGAGCAGGTCAAGCAGGCGTGCGGGGTGTTCAAGTCATGGCCTGCGATGCCAGAATGGCCGCGGCGCGTGGCCAGCGCGATCAGACGACCGGCGACGAGTGTCACCCACGCGTCAGATGTTTTCTGAAAATGGTCAGCACTGTAGCTCACCATTCAGTGAAAATGATCAGCCTGACAGCCATGTTTGACAGTGTTTGATTTCTTAAACCGTGATGAATTAGTGCAAGCAATGTACATGAAAGTTGTAGAGCTATAGTAGGGCTACAACTTTGATTTAGAAATCAACAGCTAATTCACAACGGATCACAAGTTATGTCAAGCCAAAGTTGGCCCATTCAAACTGAAATTGCATTTAGGACTTCGAAATATTTTCAAGTGTTGAATCAGCTTCCACTTCTGACTTGTGGGTCCTTTTTGAACATGTTGTGCACATTTTCATGACTTGGCTTCTAAACAAAGTTTGTTCCTTATAAAATTTGCTACAACTTTGTTTTAGGTTGCTCAGACATGCAAACATCCTAAGCTACACTTTTGAAACAGTCAAACAAAAGGGTTTTGGGTTCAAAATTGGTCAAACCATGACTTGGGAACCTAATTAGTCAAAGTGATCATCATGAACAATGTCCCAAATGACATTCTAGGTGTAACTAAGTTACTTAAAAGAATTTTTAGCCACACCATACATTGGTCACACAAGAATCAAGCAAGGTATGCACTGAAACAATGAAAAGCACATGAAATGTTACAACTGTTTCATAGTCATGTTTCACCTATTTCGTGATCTTGTTGCATAGTATTAAGTAACTTTGCTCCACTAAAGTGAGTGGCACATGTTGCACTTAAGTGTTGCACACTTTACATTTCATAAAGGAGACAACACACAAGAAACATAACGATACGTTGCAATGTTTCAAAGACATATTTCATGTGATATAAGCTTGTGAATGAATGAATGATGCTCATGTCCATGAAATGCAAGTGCAAATATGGAAGGCAAACACCTAGGGTGTTACACTCTCCCCTATCACGACCCCTAGAAGGAACAGGGAGAGGTCGAGCACCGCCAAGCATGCCTGCTCTGACAAGGATGAGCACGCTGCACTAACCCCGCAAAGACCAAGGGGACAGGAGTCACCTTAGCTTAGTTAGATGCCATCCCTGTGCCATGCCACACAAACAAGACAATACCGCCCAAAACGATGATGATAGGTGAGATGACCACTGGTTAGATACAACCCAACAAGACAAGAGTACGATCCTACGCACTATGGGATGGGAACCACGATGAGGGCCTTGACTCAGAGGCCATCTAGGCTGGCGGGAACCACGATCCCAATGATAGAGATCATGGCCCCATGCTCTTTAAGGCAACAAGGCAATCCATGACCCGGGGGCAGCCACCAACTCCTACACAACACCCTAGGAAATCAGGAGATGATAACGAAGACCACAGCGGAGACCACGTCGCATAGGATGGTTGGCGAACCACCATCGTGCCTATAGTGTTGCCATGGCCGGTGATGTAGACTAGGCCCGATCTTCTGATAGGTATGATAGCGTCGATTGGTGGAGACTCGACGTTCACGATCTAGGCTTTGAACCAAGACTGATTCGGACTCCCACAACCATTATACCACTGCTCTGTTGGTTATCAACCACACGAATGCGATTGACCTCGCCAAGAAGGTTTTGCTGCAAGCGAATTAAGAACACAAGCAAGAACGGGATGAACGCAATCTGAAATTGCAAATAAATATGAGGCTTATGGTAATAAGAAGGAGTTCAAGTCTTTATTCGAAAGGACTAATCGCCACAGGCGAACAAGATCAAGAACTGGGGCCCTGGTTCATGGTAAGCAGCCTTGGTGGCACAGTTGCAGCAAAATGATGTCTATTTCATGAGGAAATCAAGAACTAAAAAAAACCCAAACCCTAAGGAGAGCGATGGCTGCTATTTATAGAGTCTTGGGCATCACCCCCCTGGACGCACCCCCTAATGGGCCCAAACACGATACACGGTCCAACGGACCAAAAGACGGTGTCGCAGCACCCCGGTAGATTTAGGATGTTGACTTGTTTCAATGATTCCTATTGATTCTGAAAGGCTTTTGATGTGAGATCAATTGGATTGGCTTCCTTATCAAATTATCTTTCCAACCATATGTGGATCGTCGAAAACAGAGTCGGGATGTGTTCTGGGTGACCAGTTTAAGGCAGACTAGTCCTAGAACCCGAGACAAACTCGAACTTGAGTTGCTTTGGGCCTCCACCTCGGGGACTCAAACCAAATTAGCCTTGGACCTCCTTCTTGACTTGGACACCCTTGCTATCCTCCTACCCCTCCATACCATGCACCAAACATGGTCATATGCATGGGTGCCATGTCCTCATCATCTTCCCCTTCTTGACGAAAAGCCGTCCTTGGCGTCGATTGTGCTTGAAACTGATCCTACACAACACAAAGGAGAATAGGGTTATGAAGACAAAGGGAATTGAAATAATTGTGAAAAGGAACGTGACCATGTTTCCAAGTTTCTAGTGTGTCATCTCTCATAAAAATTTCAGCAAGCATGTAGACTCCATGATCCAAATACACACGATGCATGTCAACACTATCCTACAAAAGATTAGAACTAACAAAAGACAATGCAGGAATAGATGGTCTAGCAGACATAGGTAACAACCAACAATGCTCCCCTTCTTGGAAGTGAACTTGTTTCTTTGAGGAACATGAGAAAATGTTTGTATTATTATGGCTGCCCTCTAAACGATCATAATCTTGTACAACAAAAGGAGAATTCATATTACTCAAATGTATACTTGATGTATCATATATTGTCCTTTGTTGTTATATTTACCAATAACATGATATGTGTGTTTAGAAAACCAAGGCATATCAACATATTTAAAAAGGCTCTCCTCCAAACAATCTAGGTTACACAAAACATCAAATTCAATGTAACCCAAAGTATGTAAAGAAGACAACAGCTTGAGCTCATCAGTTTTAGTAGCAATATGAATAACATGTTTATTTTCAGCACAAGTGGTTGGTTCCAAAACATGTAAAATTGAAGCATCATCAACTAATTCATCTTTATCACAAGGATCATCAAGCAAATTATCATGAGACAAAGATAAATCAAGAGAGGGTTCCACTAACAATTGCTCTATGATAGCATGGTTTGTGGAAAAATTTTGTACATTAAAACAATTCTCACCTTCCGTGAGTGTAGCACCATGGACATTACCTGTGTTCTCAGTAGGAGTAATAGGTGCATTGTGAAGTGATGGTTCTGAATTTGCATATGAGGTTGTGAGCTCCTCATTTTCTTCCATGTCATCCTCTCGCTTATGGACATTATCCTACAAAAGGTTAGTCATAGCAAAAGGAATAACAATAGACTCTTCGTCTAAATGGTGCACCTCAGCATATGAAGTCAAAACAGGAGGTGGATTAACGAAGGTTTCTCGCATAAGGAGTTTCATATCATTCCAAGTTTTAGGTTTATCAGAAGGATCTAAAGACTCCCACCAAGATAAAGCAGAATGTCGCAAAACACTAGCTGCATTTTTTACCTTCCTCCTTGGACACATAAAGCGAGTAGCAAATATGTTATCTATGGCAATTTCCCACTCCATGTACTCATCAGCACCTATACCATCATAAGTCGGTGGATACGAACAACGTGTCATTGTTAGAATCAAACAAGAAAACACACAAGTATGTATTTTCCTATGAACTACTATAGGATGTGGTCAAGGAGTAAAGTCACACACTCTCAAGCATCTTACCACGGTCTTACAAGCGTTCTTACCAAAGCAACAGGCGGTGCAATCGGTCGGTGACTATGATACCGTTGTAGCTTGAGTGTAACAGTTGTATGGCGAACCTGTACTTGGTTAGAAGAAAGTGGAGCTTGGATAGGCACAATATAGTAGCAAGGAATAGCAATAATTTAATTCAGAAATTGCAAGATTGAAAAGTAGTCCCAAGCTAGTCTATGTCGCTAGCCTAGACTCGTCCTGGACCTAGTTCAACAAGCAACAATATCTCAGCACAAGGACTAAACAGGATGCAAGCACTTCTGATTTTTTTTCACCTTCCTTTTTTTCCTTTCCTTTTTCTTTTGGTGTGGCTTTTTTTTCTTTTTTTTTTGCACATCTTTGCCTTTTGCGTTACCTTGTTTTTATATTTTTTTTATAATAACAGAATGTGCCGCAAGACAAGTGCTTGTAGATCTTCTACCTTCAATGCACCAAGCAGCAAATCTTCTTTTTTTTAGATGCACAAAACCTCAGTGCTAATCAGTCTAAAACATGCATGCGTGGCTGACACAAGCTATGGCAAAATCTGGACTTTCCATTCTAAATCAATATCTCCCAAAGAAACAATGGGGATGGAACATGACCATGCACAAGGATTATAGTTTCTGTCTCTCACGTAGAAGGAAATTCTCTCCCCTATTTTTGTTTTATTTTGTTTGTTGACCAAAGATAGGAAACAGCACACCAGAAACATTAGAAAGATGGAGAGAATCAATCTGATGGATGTCACATAAGGAAAACAAAACCTAACACTAGAAACCAAGAACAAGACCTAAAATGACGAACACAACAACATAACAAGGGACGACCGTTCAATAAAGCAAACTAAAATTATAATAATGCAATGGCACAAAGGGGCTATAGGACAAGGAATATGTGGCAATTTATATTTTTTTTGCTTTTTGTGGACTCTAGGTAAAGCAAAAATAGTAACAATCTAAAGGGGAAAATAAAGTTATACCTAACGGGCAACAAGGTCTCTGATATCACTTGATGTAGACTAGGCCCGATCTTCCAACAGGTATGATAGCGTTGATTGGTGGAGACTCGACATTCATGATCTAGGCTTCAAACCAAGACTGATTCGGATTCCTGCAACCATTACACCACTACTCTGTTGGTTATCAACCACGCGAACACGATTGACCTCACCGAGAAGGCTTTCCTGCAAGCGAATCGAGAACACAAGCAAGAACGGGATGAACACAATCTGAAATTGCAAATAAATATGAGGCTTATGATAATGAGAAGGAGTTCAAGTCTTTATTTGAAAGGACTAATCGCCACAGGCGAACAAGATCAAGAACTAGGGCCCTGGTTCATGGCAAGCAGCCTTGGCGGCACAGTTGTAGCAAAACGATGTCTATTTCACGAGGAAATCAAGAACTAAACAAAACCCAAACCCTAAGAAGAGCGATGGCTTATATTTATAGAGTCTTGGGCATCACCCCCCCCCCTAGACATGCCCCCTAATGGGCCCAAACATGATACATGGTCCAATAGACCAAAAGATGGTGTCATGCAAATCAAGGGCCCAAACATGATACTCGGTGAGAAGATCCAGCGTGGCTCTAAAGCTTGATGCACTGAGATCTCCACGAGATGACTCTAAAGCTAGCCAAAGTCGTTTGTCATGCAAATCTAGGAGCCAAAGATGAATGTGGATCCCACCACAAAAATCATGTTGTTGAGGTCCGTCGAGCTCTTGATCGCGAAGTTGCCAAAAGCCCCTACCTAGCACGCCAACTATTGGTGTTTGATGACTAGCAACTCATCATGGGGTTACCCAAGACGATGATTGAAGGGCTTCAGCATATGCTAAACTCGATAGTAAATGCAAAGAGACAAACGATCTGGTTCGGGGCCTCATGATCAAGTAATAGCCATTACGTCCAGTCTATGTGTAGCCTTTTGCATTGGATTGATTGGTATGATTGTTATATACAAGGGGGTGCACCATACCTCTCTTATATAGGGGGAGAGGGTAAGGGCATGTATCTAGTCCTAGCCGGTTATAACAGAAGAGTCCTATTATACAATCTAGCTTTCTTAGTAAGATGACTAAGTTGATCTTGATAACTTGAAGTCCAAGCCACCTTGTCTCGTGTCCTTCAGCAGATCATGGGCCAGCCTAGAGCCCATCCAAGTAGTAACACCTATGGGGAACCCCTAGGACCTAGGTTCATCAGTCTAGGGTCCTTCTATACACTACTACACTCAAACCTTTCACAGCCATGTCGTAACCCCCATCGCAGCCACATTTCGGCCTCGGCAGTAAGCTATCAATAGTGATGGTCATAGCCCTCACCATCGGCATCTGAGATGACTGCGGTGTACATGAACACCATCATATTGGCTTATGATTTGTTCATGATTAGGTCCTTACTTCCATCGTATTAGAGCACGACCCGGCTATGGATGTACACTAACATCATCTCATTGACAAATGATCTGCCTGTGTAGTGGTCCCCAGCATCGTCGCCTTGTATTTTGACCTAACTGTTAGCGGTGTGGGTTCATTATCGCTTTGATTGCCGAGACGCTTGTGTAGAGGTTAACACCACCATCGCTTCAACATATGATGTACCAGTACAAAGGTCATGGTCACCGTCGCCTTTTACCATGATCCGCCTTTGATGATCGTTTAGTCGGTGTCGGGTTACTAAAGAATTCGGTGGTGATATACTTTTGATCCCTGCCACATCATACGGATAGCGATGGTGGTGATATCAAAACAATGAATGGCGCTTACATCCAATGGTGATAGAATTTCATCCGGTTTCACAATAGTTACTAATTTAGTTGGGCCCTTAATAGCTTCATGAACACAAAGCATATAGATATATAATCATTACATTCATAAATCATGTTCACAAAAAAGAGTACTTTTTACAATAACAATGGACGTTACCATAACATCTTTCTCAACTGATGTCCTAACACAAGCGGTACATAGAGCATACTAAAGGTCCTGATCTACACAGACTTACATAACAAAATGACATAGTTGCGCTCCTTCTATGTGGCACTCCTACTTGCAAGGCAAAATGAATATAATTAGTGCATCCTTCAGATTGGTAGCCAATGCACCATGGAACCCCTCTTATTCGTCTCTGATCCACAACCTAAACAAAGCAACAGAATTAATAATATTGAACATATCGTTTCTTTAGTTAGCAAGCCAAAATTGGCCTATAGATACATAGAATGAAAGCAACTCCCTACCCAAACAAAGACTGTCATGATGATGAAATGCATGACATGCACCTTTACTGCTCTGCTAATGACCCATGAACAAGGAAACATAAGAAAGATAGCAAGGCCTGTTCATATGGAAACGCCCTCTTGATCTACAAAAGTGGATGACATGAACCTTTCTGCGGTCCATGTCATATGCAATCAATGTTATATCCTTCCCAACAAAGAAAATGAAATTCGATTCTAGATGAACTGTAATCACTCTATACTCCTCATCACAAAGCTCAGAACCAACCTTAATATTCATGTGTCTAAATAGTTCCTCTATGTCCACAACATACTTCAAACTCCAGTTATCAGTACCATAGTCTTCAAGTATCCACACTAAAAGCCAAGACCTATTGCAAAAATCAGCACAACACACATAGGTGACCCTGAGCTTGATGGATGGACATTTCAGCACCACCTAGTTTATGAATTGTCCTCCATGTATTTTCCTCCATATCCATAGCAACTATCACAAAGTACTCAAGCATGTGCATAAAACCATTAATAAAAACACTTCTCGATTTTGAACGTAGAATAATACTACCGTCGCCCCATTCAGATTCCTTAAAGATCCATGATGTAGTTTTAGATGAGTAGATCTCCACACCTACGCACGCACACTCCACCTCAACAAATTCAATCACATGGAAGAAGCCGATGATAGTCTATGAAAGCTTCTTATGTTGATAGGAGTCGAAGATGACATGCTTCCATGGGCGACAGACACACTTGCAGTAGCACAAGGATCGAGCGGGGAGGTAGCGGATGATGTAAGCAAGCATATCATTTGAAAGGTTGTCCACTATGTTCCTCATGTTGGGGGCTCCTTCATCTAGAAGGACACCACCAGCTGAAGAGATGAGGCCGCCCTATCATGGAATTGCATCAATAAACATTAGTAAGGAGTTGAGTTTCGAGGAGAAGGGACAGCGATGCAAGTAAGGCCTTATTGCACTTGGCTTTGGATCTAGCAGTGGTGAGTACGAGTAGCAATGCTGGTGACAGCAACACCTCATTTGCCAGTGGATCTGTGCGGGCAATCCGACGATGTGCACCGGCACGGAGCAAGAGCTGAGCAGTGCTAATGAGCAGGAGCGGTGATGACGAACAGCAGCAATGAGGAAAAGAAAAGCTATGTGTGTGTGCGGGAGGGAGGGAGGTGGTGGGGTAGGGGAACAGGGGGAGGGTTAGGGGAGATGTTGGAGTAGGGGTTGCTTGCTCTCTGCATAACTTTTATGGCACATGGGAATCGAACTTTCATTAGTTCCACGCGGGAGGCTTAAAATACGGGATTGGAAATTTTGCAACTAAGCGGCGGTGAATGCTAAATATACCATCACCGGTGGCTAGGTCCTATTACCACCCAAAGACCTCCATATGATATGGTGATGAACACTAAGGCACACAATCTTAACATTTGGCATTGAAACAAAGCAAAACTATGCAGTTAGAAAACTAAGAAAAGCACAATTCTAGTACTCAGATTGAAAGGAAGCCAACTTGAGTTTGATGGTGAATAATAAGGCACACAGATTTACATTGAAAGAAAGCCAAAACACACACTTAGAAAATATAAGGAAAGCATAATGCCAGTACTCTTGGATTGGAAGGAATCCAACTTGAGTTCCATACATTCACACTGAATAAGTAGGTGGACACTACCAAGCTAACAAGCATGCTAAAAGCTAAAATGCAGATACTAATTAGGCCAACACTATGCAAAAGTTTAAAGGCCTTCATATGTACATCATTGGTTGCATAATTAATCATTCTCTATGCAGATCCTAGTCAACCTCCATGGAATCATTGTGAATCTCCATAAGATCCTATAGATCATTGTCAACCTCCATGGGATCGTTGTCCATCTCCATGTCATCTCGAGCCTTGACCACTACAACCCTGTCCACATCCATTGGTACACTTTAATTTAGCTCATTGAATTTGTTCACAAAGCACTAATTCAGTGAACCAATACTGAGGACAATAAGGCTCACAAGCTGCACTCCATGGATATACAAGGTCACATACTCCAGAATGAGAAGATGCATTTTCATCTACAAATCCAACAAAATTACTATAGCTAGGTTGGAGGGCAAGGAGCAAAGAGCATGAGAGACCAATACAAAGGAATATAGAATCCGGTGAAGGAGCAGATCTAGTGAAGTTACTTAGATCTGAATAGAGCAGAGAAGCAGGGATGGCACGCTGAAGATTTGTGCGCCGGTGAGGTTGGAGGTGAAGGAGCAGTGAGCACATGAGAGGCTGCTTTCATCCAACGCTAGCAGTGTGAAGCCGAGCAAGGAAGCAGAGTGGGAAATGGATGGGAGGAAGATGTGGTAGGACCATAGGAGAGTGCATATACAGTTCAATAAATTGGTTGCCCCTGTACTAGGGCCTAGTGTCTAGGGAAGTAGGATGCCTCCAACACATCAATTAATACTTGGTTCTACTATCATTTATAGTTCAATAATTTGAACTCCTGGTTAATCACCTTGCATTTAGTTCAATAATAGTTGTACAAAAGTGACAGATTTTACTTCAACACATCAATTGATACTTGGATCTACTATCATTTATAGTTCAATAAGTTGAACACCTGGTTAATCACCTTGCATTTAGTTGAACAATGATTATACAAAAGTGATAGATTTCAGTCCGATACATAAATTGATACTTGAATCTACTACGGTGAACTAAGCAACTTGCCAATGAACATACCAAGAACTAAGGTAAGTACAAAATAGGTGAAACAAGAATAGGAAGCACATTTCTTCCTCAAAGGTACAAAATCTTCCATCATCTTCGTTGGAACCCTGGCCATTTCTTTAATCTGTGGCATAATCTCTTCCTCCTCCAACATATGTTCTTCATTTGTTGTAACATTAGCCTCCACCTTCAGCTCCCAAATCTTGTTACATAAATCCAAAATCAAAGTCCTCAGAAATTTTCCATATGGGGGGTCGTGCCACTTAAAGAACTCACAATCTAAGTTGGGCTACGGAAAAAACCAAATTACCATAAGTACAGTGGGATTTCAGCATTTGCATTGCGAAAATAGAATGAACAAGAAAGAAATTGAATTACATTATTTGCCCTACAACATTTGTGGTACCAACATCCTGGGTTTCCATCACTCCACAAAATCCACTGAGGCATCTTCAAGCCACTGCGACACAAAAGTGGTGGCTCATGTGCGTAGGGGTGGTTGTCGATACGGCACGGGATGGGTGGCCCCCTCCCGTTATAGCCTCCTCTGCTGGAAGCCGGTGTTCTTCTCATGATGGTGCCCTAGGATGGTGCCGACCATTGGGAGGAGTTGGAACTAGATGCAGCCATGGAACAGTCAGGGTTCAAATTGTTGCACACTCTTAGTGAAGAGGTTGGCCTAGGTCTTTTGTCTACGCTTTTGCCTCTCGCTAAGGCGCCAAAACATCCTTCAAAACCCTCGCACTCCCACCAAGATGAAATGTTGTGTCACCGGTGGCTCAGGGTACTATTTGCCTATAGAAGAAGGCATGTTTTGGATCCTCTGTGCTTACATAGAGGTGTACACGTGGACCACAATCAAGACTAACTAATTGAATTAGCAGTTCATCTGAAGTAATAGCTCAATGATTATGTAGTACTCATATATACTAATCCAGAGGTTTCATCAGTACATATAAACTTCATTAACATAAAAGTTTCACAAATTCTAAGACTTAATGTCAGATAGATAGGCAGTTGCTAAGGTACTCAATTGGTTGATGCGGTCCCAAAAGTCAGAGGTAATGAACCATAGCGACGATGACAGCATCTCTGTCCATGGACACATTATATCTATAAAGTATGTCTACTTCCTGTCTAGTCCTACAAAGCACAAAAATCTCTCCATAAATAGGGTCTTGAATGATTTTGTCAAATTTTGTGGTCTGAGAAGGTGACGAACATCGGCTTCAACAATCAATAGTCGGTCCGGGTGAATGCTCCATCCTCAAGTAGCAAACAACATCATCTAGGATCTTGGCGCCACCCCTAGCCACCAAAACGCAAGGTTGCTTGCATTGAAATGGCTTCTTTCGAAATAAGACATCTGTTGCAATGAAGAAATTCCTAATATGAACAAAATTGATACCGAACCTAAAACCAATTGGAACCAAATGCAAATGGGGGTGACCGAATGCATCTAACCTTCACAGGGCGTTGTCCACGATGATAATGCAAGGTGCTCGAGGCAGGTCAAGTATAGGCAATGGGTCAAAATAAAGATGAAGCAATGGGTGGGGAGAATGAAGATGAAGCAACAACAGGTGGGGAGAACTAATGGATTCGTATTGGGGTTTTTTAGTCGGTCAAACCACCGCCAAGGCATCGATAGGACTCGAGGGAAGTATGGAATGGCCAGGCACTTCTAAGTTTGTTGCCAAACGGACAGTCCAGATTGATCGGCAGTGAGAACGGACAGCACGGAATAAGTTAAACAGTGTCCATATTAAGCCGATCATTGCCACGCTTGTTGACGCAAAAATATGGTGATGCGCCTAACACATAGCAAGACAGAACAATCTGAGCGAGGTCAACCCATAGATCTTGCTTGGCTTCACAACAGGACCAGTCGATCCTGAAAATCTTGAAAGGCATGCTGGTCAATTTGACCTACAATTGACAAGGAGAGGAAATTTTATCAGTAGTTTAAGGTAGAACATGCCGGTTTTGTCCAGACAATTCCAAGTGTGCTGCTTCGAGAGTAGCCAAACAGGAGAAACAACTAAATAGCCGATACAAGGAGAAATCGACTGTTAAGGACTATGATGTTTGTGGGTCATGATTGATTTATGATAACAAGTACACTACACCAAGATATAAGTAACATCATCGGCTAGATAGATATAACTGGTGCAAAGCATTGAGCCGATAAGTTTAACGAGGAAAGATATAACATGCGAACAAATCGACTGTCTAGTACAAACGAATCTACAAACGCTCTGAATCTAACCTGTTACCATTAATAGTGAGGTTCAACCGGATCGATGCAGCTATGATAATGATAACAAACTAAAGCCAAAGAATCCATAAAACCATCTATATATTGATAGGTTCATGAAAAAACATGCTATATGTGTGAATGCACAGGCGAATTGGCTAAAATAGCCGATGCATGCATAGCAAACAAACAGAGTACATATCTCGATCACGAACAAAACCATTAATCGATAATCTCTAATCTAAAGTCTTACCAATTAAAAGGTCGAGATGGCGGACTAGAGGAGGGTGAATAGTCCTTTCTAAAATTTAATCACGCCGACTAACCGAATCAATTGCGGAACTAAAACTGCTGTCGCAGAACCGACCAATTTATAAGAGTACAAGTACAATGGCAGCCCGCAAGCGGTCGCACTGTCATACTTGAACCCATATAAACCCGGTAGTCCATCGAGTACCACGACGGGTCTCGATAAACGATTTACAACACCAAGATCGTACATGATTCAACATACATGCCACATATTACATAAAGTTCACAGATACATTTCTCCATCAGAGTACGAATAAAAGTTATTACAAACCGAGTTTGATAGATAAAGCGGAAGCAATTAAGTTCGAAAGTAAAGTTTTCAACATAGTTTAATACAGTGCCAAGTAGGATCACGGTCCACAAAAGCAAGGATAGGGATTAATAAAGAAGCCTGCCCAAGGCTTACTCCTCATCCACGGTGGGATAGAAGCAACTCTTGCAATAACCATGATACACAGTGCCATCTGCAACAATGGGAAATAAAACCCTGAGTACGAGAAGGTACTCAGCTAGACTTACCCGTCATGAACCAGAAATAAAATGACTCCAAGGATTATGCAAGGCTGTATAAGTGGACGTAACTTGACAACATTTTACATAAAGGCAATTGACTCATTGTATAATTATGATTCCTTTATTAAGTTAATTATAACTATCCATTTCTAGATTAGCAACTATCCTGTGCCAAACATGTGGTATATCAATTTAAAAGCATACAATAGTAACCATAGCAGGTATTGTAATTCCATATTCATCCGAACCATCATGTTCCATAACACAGTTACTACGATGTTGGGACTAGCCAAGTTTCTCACTATTCGGGAGAGACGGCAATTCGAATCGATTTCAACCAGCTGGGAATTTATTCCTAACACAAACCCAGGTCTACCAGCCTCGATAGCCTTAGGTCACCGTTGGTACAACTTAGGTACACATTTCGCGGGTCCGTACCGCGCCACACAATCTGGAACACTAGATGCCAGGATGTTCAGGCCTGGCCTGCCCTTGGGCTTAGTCTGATCGTTCCCCGGAAGGAGCGCACAACAGAACGGGTCCCGGCCTGCGTTGAATTACTCGGCTTCATGGTCGGAACGAGTTATCCGGCCAGCTAAGGGAGAGACATGCGTTCAATCTTGTCAGAAGCGCCAACAATGGTACGGTCCTTAATCGACATAGACGGGGATAGATCCACACCCAAGACCTCCATGTCTTGTTGCTTCTCTATCGCCATCCCGCCCGGTCTCAATTTTCTTTTACCCCATGGTTCTGTTCCACGATAGCAAATATAGCCAACCGTGCTCTGGTATCCACCTATATCTCACAGGTGACAGGACATCACCCGACTTCTACCGGTCTAAGCATGGCTAAGCATATATTCGATCCTGGACCTATACCGGTTAAAGGTGTAATATCTGGATAAGGAATGTACATACACCAAGTGGTTCCATTCAACTCTTATAACCTAATGCATCAATCATAAGTACTTAAGTAAACATTTGTAAAATATTGGGAGACTTAGAATGCTCCGGGGCTTGCCTCATAGAAAGGAAGTGGGGCGGTGGTCAGGACACTCTGGAAGCTCTTCAGGATTCTGCTCCACGCCTTCGGGAGCTGCGGCTTGCGGATTCTCCTGCTGGTCCCCTTCCTCTACTTCTTCGAATTCCAGCAACGTTATCTCTTCCTCCGATCCTAGATGCATGAATATGGCATAAGTATTACGAATGCATATATGTTAACAAGTGCATCATGTTTATTGAGTAGGTGCATATCTCTTCTCGATTATTTAATTACTACTTCCACAATGCATCTACTATATTCACAAAACAGCAGCTATTTGTTTCACTCATAACTGGAGTTCTACTAATCCAAATGCAGTGATCCTAGACTTTCTGGAAAGCTTATCAAATTATCTACAACTTTGTTATTAACCATTTTTACAGCAAACATCATCCCTATCATGCAACTTATCAAACTACAGAATCTGTCCGGAATCCTTTTAAATTTGCATTTGAAAGCAACGATACTTCTACTTCATGTAATCACTCAAAATCTGACAACATAAAGTCTACCAACAGTTTAAGCATACCAAATACATTTAAGATAATATAATGGTGAAGCCCTAAACTATTTATTTAAATGCCTTTATTATTTTATTTAGATATTTAGGTTAAATAATAAACATATACCAAATGTGCATCATAAATTCTCAGAAAATTACAGTGGCTTACTAGTGCTACCAATAGACTACTGTAAAAATTTCATGCCATTTTGCCAAGTAGAACGTTCTATACAAAAATGACAAGGCAGCAAGGCTTGAAATAGCATAAATAGAAAACCCTATTGAAAAGTGTCAAGAAACAGATTTCCTATTTTTCTTAGCATCCATATACTACTAGGATAACCTCCAACAAATTTCATGAATATTGGATTCCTAAATAATTTATAAAAATTCACACAAGGATTTCCTAATTATAAAAGAAAAATCTATAACTACAAATCTACACATGCACTGATCCTCAAATTTTTACCAGAGTTCATACATGACAAGAATAGCTTACCACAAAAATTTCATAATTTTTGGAGCACAGGAACTCTAGATATAAAATAAACAAATTTGCATGCATTCAAAAACATCTTTCAAATCTCTATTTAAATCTCCTAAAATTTCTATTGTAAATGTCAGGAATATATTTTTCCTAAATACTACACTTCCTAAGGAACACTACACAATTTATTTCCCAATTTTTGAAGCTACCAAACTGAAGATATAAAAATCACAAAACAAATCAAAATCTAGAATATTTAAACTAGCTTTAGAATAAAGGGTCGCTGACAGCAGGGACCCACGCGTCAGTTGGACCCACGCGTCAGCGACGCGAAAACAGAGCAGCGGCGCTTGCGCAAGCTTGCGCGGCCACGGCTCGTCGACGGCGAGTTCGCCGGCGGTGAGGTCTTCACCGAGTGACCTACGTGACCTAGCGCACCGGTTGAGCTACTCGGTGGGACCTCTCGTCGGGGCTATGCATGGCGGCGGCGCTCATGGCGGAGCGGTGGCGCTGAACGATGGCGGCATGCCGGAGGAGGCTACGGTGGCTCAAACAAATGCTACGCCGAGCATCACAGAGCTACGGCGGACCTAGCTAGTGCCCTATCGTGGCCTGGGGTGGACGGTGGCAACGTGGCCACGGTGATGGGGCTAGCGGCGGAGCTCCGGCGAGGCGTTGTGCGTTGCGGTGGCTTACCAAGCTGGAACAGCGTGCAATGGGGGACTCAGGGAGTTGCTGGGAAGACGTTGATGCTATTGCGGTGGCGAATGGGTGGCTCAGCGCTGGCTGGAGCTGGCTATGGCGACGACGAAGGTGCAGGCCGAGCTCGGCTGTCGCTGCGGCAAGGAAGGAGGAGCCAGAAAAGTGAAATGGGAAGCGCAGGGCGATGCGGGCGAGTGCGGGGGTGATGAAGGCGCGTACTGGCTCGACGTGGCCTGGCTGGGCAGAGCAGAGGCGATGCACGGCCTTTTCTCCTCCACGCGGCGGCCATGGCCTGAAGGCGGTCGGCCACTGAATCGCTCGATTCAGTAAGTTCAGAGCCCGCGAAGAAGCCTGATAGCGTGTTTTCCCATCCATTTAACCGCTAATCCGTGGAGTATTAGCGCACACCATCTAAACCAAAATTGTAGCTCAATGTACCAGCTTCCATTCTTGTTCAAAGAGCTCGTGCCAATTCCCAACCGAACTCGAGTTATATCGTCCCAAAGGTCGGCTGTCAGCATGGTTAGGGTACAAGACTTAAAAAATTTCTTAAGTGTTGAAATCTTGATTTTGCTGATTTTTGTGGGGCCAATTCAAGCATGTTAGAAGCTAAATCAGTCAATGACCCAAAAATAAAAGTTGTTCCTTATGTCAAATACTACAACTTTCCTTTAGTGATCTCCTCCATGCAAGGTCTCTAACACCTAGTTCAAAATTGGTCAAACATGTCACATTTAAATGATGATACACATCAAAGCATGGCTTAATGACCTATTTACCCCTAACCATGAATATCAAAGTTGTTCATAATGATACTCTAAACATGTTTAAGCCATTTGCAAGGTCATTCAATCATTTCATGTAGTAGTCACTCATAGGGCTAGCTAGTGTAATCACATGAAGCTTAAGTGTTGGTTCATGAAATGTGACCATTAACAAAGTCCTATTTGCTTAACCTAGGTGTTGCTATATGTTTGTGTGACTCACATCCACCAAGTACCTATGTCCACCAATGATCATATGCATAGACACATGGAGACATGAAATAACGAGAAAAGTTGCATATGGTTAAGAAACATGCGATAACAAGCAAACGTTGCAGATATTTCAATCCAATGTTTCAATGGTAAATGCTTGTTTATGAATGCTTGATGATCATGCTCATGTTATGCAAGTCTAGTTATGCAAGGCTAACACTCGAGGTGTTACAACTATCAGTCTAGCCAAGACTACACTCCTCTATTTATGTTCTCTAGCACCTTGCAAAGACCCTAATTAAGCAATTAAGGTGTCGGGCTAGCTAGAGCTTACCTAACCAATTCTAGAAGCAAGGTCACACAAACCTATGCCACTAGTACTTTAAGCAACGAGGGAGCTCCTACACAAGCTAGTAAGCAAAAGCACAAAGCTTCTAAGCTCACTAGCTATGCTCAATAATAAGGCAACTAATGCCAAATTTGAGAGCGCAAATACTTAGCTACACAAACTAAGCAATGTGACTAACAAGGTTACACAAACCAAATTAGCCACCCAAGTGAGCTACTTCTATGCTACACAAGCAAGAAGGTAACTAGCAAGCTACACAAGCTAACTAATTATAAGAGCAACTACACAAGCACAATGTATGTGAAAGTAATTACAAGCTTGTGTAAGGGGATTGCAAACCAATAGGAAGAACAATGTTGACACGGTGAATTTTCTCCTAAGGTTCATGTGCTTGCCAACACGCTACGTCCCCATTGTGTCGACCGCTCACTTGGTGGTTCGGCGGCTAATTGGCATCACCCACCAAGCCCGCACGTCGGGCACCATAAGAACCTACCCTGAAAGTGAGGGTAGCTCAATGACACACTCAAGTAGAGTTGCTCTTTGCGGCTCTTGCGGGGCGAGCACAATGCCCCTCACAAAGCTCTTCTCCAGAGCACCGCACAAGCTTCTTGCGGGCTTTGACGAAGACCACCACCAAACCATCTAGGAGGTGGCAACCTCCAAGAGTAACAAGCACCACCGGCTTGCAACTCGATCACCTAGTGCCACTCGATGCAACCTCATGATGCAATCGCACTAGAATCGCTCTCTAACATAATCGGATGATCACTATCAAGCATATGTGAGATGGAGGGCTCCTAAGCACTCTTAAGCATAGACACAAAGTCCCCCAAGTTGCTCTTCATTTCAGCCATGGCCGAGACCCCCTTCTATTTATAGCCCCCACGAAAATAGAGTCGTTGTACCCCTTCACTAGGCACTACTCCGGGCGACCGGACGTGCCGATCAGATTGATGAAACACACCCGATCCAGCGTCCGGTCAATGGATGCACGCCATGCGTCGCCTTCGTTCAATCTCAGTCGCTTGATTTCAATGGTCGGCTGCCACGCGCCAATGCTCAAGTGATGACCAGACACAGTACAGTGAGGATGACCGGACGCTGCTATGCCTGAGTCTGGTCGTTTCCAGAGAGCTCCTCGAGCCTCTATTTTATGACTGAACGCGTCCAGTCATAGGTGACCGAACATAGCTGAGCGTTAGGTCCTTGTTGCCTCAGCTACTCATGCTATGTCACCATACGTCACACGTGACTGGACGCAGACCCTACATGTCTAGTCACTTCTTTGCCCAACGTCCGGTCGAAGACTGATGCATGCACGCTCTCTGCTCCACTGACTGGACACACCAGTCCTACCGAGGCCAGCGTCTGGTCACTCACAGTGACACCTTCTCGCCTCCATTTCTTCACCGAGTTGATCCTCATCAACTCCAACTTCTTCTCCTTTGTAAATGTGTCAACACCACCAAGTGTACACCACCATGTGTATATGTGTTAGCTTTTCACAAACATTTTCCAAAGGATTAGCCACTCAACTTGCCACACCACTCGATCCTAGCGATGATGCAAAGTTAGATCACTCGAGTGGCACTAGATGACCGATATGCAAACAAGTTTGCCCCTCTTGATACTATGGCCATCTATCCTAAACCCGGTCATCAACTTCTCTACACACCTATGACCGGTGAAATGAAATACCCTAGGTTATACCTTTGCCTTGCACATTCCATTCCATCTCCTCCAATGTCGATGCAACACATGCACCAGCATGATCAACAATGATATGATCCACTTCATATCATCACATGATCATATTGGTTCATTGATCTTGACTTCACTTACTTTTCACCGTTGCCTTCATCCATCGGCACCAAGTCTTGCTCAAGCTTCACCACCACGCGATCCATCGCTCCAAAGCCTCCAACTTGCCCTTCACGCTTGCAACCGGTCCATCAAGCCAAGTCATGTCATGATCTTCTCCACCTTGATCATAGGACTCAATGTCATGTCTCATGTGCAATGAGCTCCTTCATCATCACATGTGTGAGTTTTGCAGCATCTTCGAGCCATTTCCACCTTCATGGCATATGTTGCTCACACACATGTACCTATGGACTAATCACATGTGTATCTCACATAAACACAATTAGTCCACCTAGGTTGTCACTCAATTACCAAAACCACAAAAGGACCTTTCAATCTCCCCCTTTTTGGTAATTGATGACAACTCTACAAAGATATGAAAATTAAGCTCTTTTGGATTCATGTTGCTTGCCCAAGCAATTTTACCATGTGTAAATGATTTTGGACAAGTACCACAAACCCAAAATGGTAGTATTAGTTCCCCCTACATATGTGCTAGAGTGTTTGGTTTGAAGCTCGCACATATGCATAGATTGGAATTGTGGGAGAGTAATTACTACCAAATGATGCTAAGGTGTATAGAATAAACCTTTAAAGTGTGATATCAATTGGAGTTGCACTTTTAACACCATCCTTAGCACAATGAGTAGCTAGACAACAAAAATACTAGAAACCCCGTGAGATCAACATTATAATCAAGTTTCTAGTACCACGTGTAAAAATATAAGTCTAGCTACCATCCTATGCATGCTAGTTATCAAATCATCATTCAAGTTCTACAACTAACATACACCACACAAGCATGCATATCAAATTTAAAAAAAATTATGCAATGCAAGCAAGCACATGACTATGCACATTTCAAATGCAACTAATCAAAGTTCATGAGCTTGCTCCCCCTACTTGTGTGCTTCTCTTGTCCAAGAATTTTGTTGATCCATCTCTTTTCTTCAATGTTGCTCCCTCTTTGTCCATGTCCACGTCCAAACTTCAATGTTGCTCCCTCTTTGTCCATGTCCATGTCCAACCTCTACTTCTTTTCTTCAATGTCTCCAAAGCTTTCATATCTTTGTACAATCTCTCCTCCTTTGTCATCAATTTCCATAAAAGGTGTGCTTCTCATTGATGCAAAGGTTTGCATTTGGGGTAGATGGTTGAGGCTTGAATCTTGCATTTTTTATGGACATCACTTGATTGTTGGAATAACACCACTTGTAGCCCTTGAGATACCACACATAGGATCTTTGACCTTGATACCAATTTGTGGGAAACCTCCCCCTATGTCATAGCATGGGTCATCCATTTGATAAACTTGAGCTCTTGTAGGTGAGGGATGTATTCTTCATTTGATGATCACTTAAAGTTGAGGATCACTTAAAGTTGAGGATCACTTGTGGAACCATCGTCTTGCATGATTGATACCACGTGTAGATGTGATACCACTTAAAAGAATTTTCTAGTATGGAACCACTTGTTGGATTTATCAATAAAAACTATTTCTTGAACCTTTGCTATCTTCATGAGTACCACTTATAGGATATCACTTGTGAGTTGATCTAGACATCACTTGTGAATTCTTGATGAAATACTTGAGTCTAGATACCACTTGAAACAAACTAGATATACATTTGCGTTGTTGTGTTGTGCTTGTACGCTTGTTATTTATCATGGGCTTCTAAGTTGACTTGAACCAAATTGATTTGCCTAAGCTTCCAAGTCCAGTTTGAACCCTCTCTAAGCTTCTTCACACTCATTTGGAGGTTATCTTATTGAGGTTGTACTTGTCACTTGTTGGCAATCCAAATTAAATCAAGTACTTGGGTTCACTAGCTCATGAATAAATTCATATACTAACCTCTAGATCAACTAATCATTCAAGCAATAGTGATAGGCTATGAATTTAAACATTTTATTTGTTATGCATGATCCTATGAAGCATGTACTATATGCACTAACCGCATACTAGTAAGGGATGAAATGATAATGCACATTACAATGATACCTTTGTTATGTTGGAGTAGAGGATAGTCACATAGATTCCAATTCATTACTCCAATAGCAATGTGAAGTCCAATTATAAGCTTGGTGAAGACTAATCATGTATAATGAAATACATTCTTCACACATATGATTTGAGAACCACTAATATGATTAAGTACACTATCTTGTTGTGGTTAGCTTGCTTCATCATTTGATCAATGCTTGCATAAGAGAACTATTTGGAATACCACTTGAAATATCATGACTAGCTCTCTTTTGGGTGTTGCTTACTTTTCTTGGTCAACCCTTTTGATTGCTTCAACTAAGCATCTCAAATGTCCCTCGGATCACCACTTCCATGTTAGCCTTCCAAGTATCACACTTGGTTTACCTACACATAGGCGGCAAGCCCCTACACTTAGGGAGAAGTGACATCTCTCCAAGAATCATTCTTGACACCCATTTAAAATAACTTGATTGATTGATCCAAGTGATGGACCTAACTTGATGAGTAACCTTGATTTCTTCTTTAAGTCCTTTTATTTCTACTTGTTTAAGTCCTTTTCTTTCTATGAAATGATTTCTAATAATATCTAGAACTTAAACTTCATCTTCATCTTGAGTTTGATCTTGATCTTCATCTTGAGTACCAAATATGTGCAAAGTACACTCCACAATCAAATGGCCTTGTACTATTTGCTTATCATGCTTCTAGATCATCTCAAAACCAAACTTAGGTGCCTCAATCACTTATAAATATGATTCCAACTTGAGGACCTTTCCATTAAAGTGACTCCAAATAAATCCAATAATTGTCACTTTTCTGGCAGATTCTGTACTCTTCAAAGAAAAAATACATATCTCCCAAAGTACAGATCTAAATACCACAAAATTTGGTGGAGATGTGCTTCACTAAGTTATCTAGCAGCTGTAAAAAATTTGAGCTTTATTTGACTTCTAGATTGCTACCAGATTTCAATTCTTCCACCACTGTTACATGCTGAAAACTGCTGCACTATAGCTAACAAGATCCACTCCAAAACTGAAGCATCTCTAATCTAATTCTCATGAAATTTGTACAGCATCTTATACCATAAGTCCAGACCATGTACACCAATTTTTATATCAATCCAATAAGTTTGGTCACTCATACATGGCTAAGATCACGGCTAGCTCAGATTCTTAATTATAGGACAGATTTCAACTATTGAGCTATACTTCATCAAATATGAATCAAACTTGAAACCAACTTGTTTGAATACTTTCACAAGACATAAATCCATTCAATCCACTCACTAAAAGTCATCTTATGAATTTATCCAACACAAATCAATCCAAACTTGATTACTAAACAATTATCAATTCAATCATCTTATAGCAAGCAACATTGCATATTTATCCAATTCAATCAACTCATATGCACCTAAATGAAATAATCAACAAGAGATATACCTTGGTTAGCTCATGATCATCCAACTAGCAAGCTTCAACTCAATTATTTGCAAGCCATCAAATATATCCAATGAATTACCAACAACTTGAATTATAGCACTTGTATGATGTAGCACATTTGAACTTCACTCAATTATCATGGCATTGGGTTTGGATATGCACTAGGCTTCATATCTTGACTCAACATATGATGATCAATATGAAAACAATTGAATCAAGTCTCTAATGCCGATGGTACCTATAATCAATCATCCACTTTTTGATGGTACCCAAACAAGTTTGGGTCATCTCAAGTTAGGAGTAACATACTTAGGCATAGCCTTAGTATGAGTAGCAGGATGTTTTGCAATTGCAACCAAAGAGGTACTATTGCCATCATTTCTAAGCACATCATGGTCATCAATTGAAATGGGCTTAGAATTTTTACCTAGAGGACATGAATGTGCCATGTGTCCCCTTTCCCGACATGAGTAGCAAACTCTCTTTGATTGAGCCTTTTCTTCCTTGTTCATGTGTTGCTTCTCATTGCCTTGCCTCTTCTCTTTTGCTTGAATCTTCTTCTCAAGCTTGGCAGAACACTTTGAGGCAAAGTGTCCCATATCTTCACATGTATAGCACTTGATGTGAGTCAAATCTCTCTTCTCTTGATCTTTGCTCATCATCTTGGCATCTTGAATAAGCATTGGATGCCTTGCTCTTCCACCCCTTCTTGTTTTCTTCTTCATCATCATCAAGTCACCACCATCTTCATGGTTGATCTTGATTTGAACTTGGGGTGTCTTTTCTTGCTCAACTTGTGGCTTTGGTTGAGGCTTCACTTGTTGCTTCACCAATTGCTTGGTTGGGCACATTAAGGTAAGATGACCCCAAGTGCGGCACTTGAAACACTTCACATACTTTAGCCTCTCTTCTTCCTTCATCTTCTTGAGCTTCTCAATGTTTGGGCAACCATTTGCAAGATGTCCCGCTTCATGACACCGGTAGCACATGGAGTGAGACAACTTCAATTGTTGTTACTTCTTCATCTTCTTTGCCCTTTTTCTTTCGCCCTTTGTCATCTTCTTGAATCCAAGGCCACTCTTGTCACCGAAGTTTCTTTGAGTCTTCATCAAATGCTCAAAGGTGACTTTGAGTTGTAGCACCTCTCTAGCTTGTTGCTCAATTTCTTCACTTCATTTTTGAGTTTATTGTTCTCCTTCAAAAGGTTAGTCTCACAAGACAAGGAATTTGACCATGCATCTATTTGTGAAGAACATGGCATAGCTAATAAATCATCACAAGAGGTGGATACATGCTTTTTCCCTACATCAAAAGAGTTAGTCACATGTTGCAATTGATCACTTGACTCATGTGATGAGCTCTCATTATTTTTAAGTTTCTTTGAAAACACTTTAATGAGAGAAGCATGTTGTTCTAATAATTCTTCATGAGATGCAAGTAGTGTCTCATGAGTCAATTTTAGCTCACCATGTGAAGATTTAAGAACATCAAGTAATTTCTTATGTTCTTCACATGAGTTCTTTAGAAATGAGTTTTTATTTTCCAATTTCAATGTTTTAGCTTTCTCATTTTCTAAAGACATGGTCATGCTAGCAAGTCTACTAACAAGCTCATCATATGAATCAACATGATCAACCACATTAGCATTTGATACCTTGGTGTCACCTTGTGACATGAAATAATGTGGTGTAGTGGATGGGCTTGTAGTAGCATCACAATCATGGCTCAAGCATGAACCATCATCATCATCAAGTGTGCATGGGGTAGGATCATCATGTGCATCACTTGAGACATCACCATCAATCTTGTCAAGTGATTTTGTGGTAGCATCATCATCATCATCACTTGACCATGAGGTGGAGAAATCTTCCATAATCACCAAATTGTGGTCATGCTCAACACGCTCATGTGCCTCCTCCGTGTGATCATCCTCCTTCTTGAATTTGTCATCATCCCACATGGAGGAATCACCAAAGGTGTGCTTTATTGATTCCCATACCTCACGAGCGGTTCCCACATAGTTTATCATTTTCATTAAATCAAAGCTCAAAGCATCCATTAGATAACAACAAGCACGTGCATCAAGTTCATAGAGAACTCTTTGAGCTTTGGTGAGATTTCTATTATCCAAGACATGAGTGAGACCACTAGTGACAATCCACCAAAACTTAGGTCCCTTTGCACAAAAATGATCAAGCATGTGACTTTTCCAAAGTGCAAAGTTTGTGCCATAAAAAATGTGTCTCACAAACATTCAGCCCACTAGACGCCATCCTCTCAGGTCGGTGAAGACCACAAATGAGAGACCTAGCTCTGATACCACTTGAAAGGTTGAGATGGTGGACAAGAGGGGGGTGAATAGTCCTTTCTAAAACTTAATCGCGTTGGCTAACCGAATTAAATGCGGAATTAAAACTATCGGTCTAGCCAAGACTACATCCCTCTATTTATGTTCTCTAGCACCTTGCAAAGACCCTAATTAACCAATTAAGGTGTCGGGCTAGCTAGAGCTCACCTAACTAATTCTAGAAGTAAGGTCACACAAACCTATGCCACTAGTGCTTTAAGCTACGAGGGAGCTCCTACATATGCTAGTAAGCAAAAGCACAAAACTCCTAAGCTCACTAGCTATGCTCAATAACAAAGCAACTAATGCCAAATTTAAGAGCGCAAATACTTAGCTACACAAACTAAGCAATGTGACTAACAAGGTTACACAAACCAAATTAGCCACGCAAGTGAGCTACTTCTATGCTACACAAGCAAGAAGGTAACTAGCAAGCTACACAAGCTAACTAATTATAAGAGCAACTACACAATCACAATGTATGTGACAGTAATTACAAGCTTGTGTAAGGAGATTACAAACCAATGGGAAGAACAATGTTGACACGGTGAATTTTCTCCCGAGGTTCATGTGCTTGCCAACACGCTATGTCTCCATTGTGTCGACCGCTCACTTGGTGGTTCGGCGGCTAATTGGCATCACTCGCCAAGCCCGCATGTCGGGCACCACAAGAACCTACCCCGATAGTGAGGGTAGCTCAATGACACGCTCAACTAGAGTTGCTCTTTGTGGCTCCCATGGGGTGAGCATAATGCCCCTCACAAAGCTCTTCTCTAGAGCAACACACAAGCTTCTTGCGGGCTTCGACGGAGACCACCACCAAGCCATCTAGGAGGTGGCAACCTCCAAGAGTAACAAGCACCACCGGCTTACAACTTGATCACCTAGTGCCACTCATGCAACCTCATGATGCAATCGCACTAGAGTCGCTCTCTCACACAATCGAATGATTACTACCAAGCATATGTGAGATGGAGGGCTCCTAAGCACTCTCAAGCATGGACACAAAGTGCCCCAAGGTGCTCTTCATTTCAGCCATGGCCGAGACCCCCTTCTATTTATAGCCCCCATGAAAATAGAGCCATTGTACCCCTTCACTGGGCACTGCTCAGGGCGACCAGATGCGCCGATCAGATCGATCAGACACACCCGATCCAGTGTCCGGTCAACGGATGCACGCCACGCGTCGCCTTCGTTCAACCTCAGTCGCTTGATTTCAATGGTCAGCTGTCGCATGCCAATGGTCAAGTGATGACTAGACACAGTATAGTGAGGATGATCGAACGCTGCTACGCCTGAGTCTGGTCATTTCCAAAGAGCTCCCCGAGCCTCTATTTTGTGACTGAACGCGTCCCATCACAGGTGACCAGACGTAGTCGAGCGTCAGGTCCTTGTTGCCTCAGTTGCCCATGCTACGTCACCATATGCCACACGCGACCGGACGCAGGCCCTGCATGTCCGGTCACTTCTTCGCCCAGCGTCCGGTCAAAGACCGACGCCTGCGCGCGCTCTACTACCACTGATTGGACGCACCGGTCCTATCGAGGCCAGCGTCCGGTCACTCACAGTGACACCTTCTTGCCTCCATTTCTTCACCGAGTTGATCATCATCAACTCCAACTTCTTCTTCTTTGCAAATGTGCCAACACCACTAAGTGTATGTGTGTTAGCTTTTCACAAATATTTTCCAAAGGATTAGCCACTCAACTTGCCATGCCACTCGATCCTAGTGACGATGTGCTCGATCCTAGAGGTAAAACAGTTGATCTAGCAGAATTAAGCCATCAATTATGAGATTCAAAGTGTGACCAGACTAGAAGACAACCAATTATGATCATATAATGCCGATCTATCTCTATCTCAATCAGATGATTTGTTATGATTAATGAAATATTAATATAATAAGATCGATATCTGGTGAATCAACCAAGAACGGCCAGGAAAATATTACTAATCTTAGAAGATTCGATAAGTGGTGATATTGTATTAAACAACAAGTTATTTAACACAAGATCGATAACTTTGATCTATATTATGACCCATAAGAGATCAATCAGCTGATACAGCCTTATGAATAATGATACAGATCGATAACTAACTTATACTATACTCGTAAAAGATCAATTGGCTGATGTAGCTTTACAAGCATAATATAAGTCATGACGGTACTCACAGACAAGCCGAAGGTCGATCAGTCGATGTAGCCCTGCTTGTTGAAGAACTCATCGAGATCTACAGTACTCCTACTCCTAAGGGTTGGCGTGAAGCCAAAAAAATTAATTGTATTGATTGGTTGTTCGTGTCTTTACAATAACTGTGGTCCAATATTTATACCTGGAACATAAACATGAATCCTACTAAAAAATGACTCATTACAATTCTTAGAACAAAAAAAACATTCCTAACTTAAAAATAACTTGGACTCTAATCTTTTCCTTTTTGTAAAGTCTGACATATTTTTCCCCGATGCCATCCATACGTAGTCCATTGACGTCGTCTGTTGACGTCATCTATAAAATAGTCGATTCTGACACTGCATCAAACTAGCCGATATTGATTCACATCTGATCTATTCCTTGATGATACAATCTTAGAAGCTTCGAGTTCCCGCTTTCTTCTCTCCAGATTTTGGTGTAAACAACGCTAATCCAATGCTACAATACAGCGATTGTCAGCAGTTAAACTGCTATTAGATTCTCCTAGAAACAACCGCAATCGTACATGATAGTTTTTTTCATTTTCATTCACAAATATACAAAAAATTAAAAAACATTCGTCGAGAGATCAAATCCGTGCACTGGCATTTGGAAGTAGTATTGAAAAGAACTTGCTTTGCATTTCATATAAAAAAAGGTGGCATTGAAGAGATCAAATCTGCGTGAATAGAATTTTTTTTCTTTGATTGATTACATATAACTAACATATATAGATATAATTTGAACGAGTATATGATTGTACTCATGCAGAAGCATAACAACTAACTTATACTAACTATAAACTACTTAATCTAAATATTGCTCGCCTCACTGGTTTGGGAGGAGGCAAGGCGAAGTCAGAGTCAGAGTCGGAGTCGTTCGAGTCATCGTTGGAGTCATCGTCATCGTCTTCGGCGTTGGCATCGGCGTCGTCCTCGTCCTCCTTCTCCGGGTCTTCCTTCTCGGAGCTCCATGGAGGACTATAATCAGACATCCCATCATCGGAGGAGACATTCTCCTTGGAGGAGTGGTGAGAAGGCAATTTGTCCTCGCTGGACAATGGGCTGCTTGGAAACTTGATGGGGTTGTCCAACATTTTCTTGTAGATTGGAAGAGAAGGGGATGATGGATGAACAAGAGATGTCATTTTAGAGGGCACCGGGCCTGAAGTATATGTAGAGCAGTGGGTACGTGGCTCTTAGGCTTGAGGCAGCGGAAGTAATGGTGATTTAACGGCCTTGGAAGTTGAGGCAACTCAACACTCACGCTGAATTTACCGCCGATTGACCAAACGCTACTTTAGGGTCGGCGGGCAAAATGCGTACCCAGTTGGCCTGGCTTTTCATGCGATGGAGGAAATGCAACCCCAATACCATTGTTGCATCTATCGTTAACCCATCAGTGGTAGAATTCTGAACTGCCAGTTTTAGTCCTAGGAGGCCTCGCTATCGTTCCAACCGACGGTGCAAGTATCACACCATCGCTTCTATCGCTACAACAGTGAAAGTGGCGACAGTGATAAATCAATCCGTAGTAGTAATTATTCGCCCTAAGTGATCCCTAGGCATTAGGGTCACTGGCTCTAGGAGCCTCATTGACCGCTCGGTTAGTATGATTTCAGTACGACCACTTACATAACCCATCGGGTCGGGTGGGAGCCTAAAAAAATGCAAGAATGGTTCGGCTAGATGGAAAAACGCCAAACACCCAAAACAAATTGAGAGACGGATAACAGTGTTCAAAATCAACAAAATGCATTCTTTTTTATTAACTCTATTACACTTTTCACTCACCAGGCGTACAATAAAAAGGAACTACCATGATTATAATAACAAAAACCTTGTGAGCATAGGTTTATCCCCACAATCAGGGATGGACACCTCATGAAGTAAAGAAATTGATGAAAGGCGTACCTAAACCTTCACTACACCTCTAGATCTTCGCCACGAGCAGGAACGATGCCCAAAAGAAGCCTAGGGAAGAACCACCTCGTAGAACTTCCTCTAACGTCTAAAAGGATGAGGAGCCCTGCGAGGAGCCCTGCCCGTGCCGCCTTCTTCAACATTGGGGAGGAACGCTTGGTGAAGAGTCAAGGTTCCAAGCCACTGAATCGATATGCAAGGGGCTCTAGGTTGAGATCTATGGGCTCAAAGGCTTCCCTGCAATAGCAAGCTATAGGACACGTTTGCCCTCTAGGATTTCCTTTAGATATTCTCACCTAGAGACCCCAAGCACGTCGACCATGTATGAGTCCAGCCGATGATCTAGGCCATCGATGGTATTGTTCCTCCCCATCTTTGTGGAACTTCCTCTAACACCCAAGACAAACGGCCATCAGCAGGCTGCTACAGAACCCAATCTTGAAAGCTTTCTCCTAGCAGCGGTGGAGTCACTGAGATGTGCCATGAACCATGACGCATGAAAGGGGTCGCCACTCCCTCACTCGGTCAAATGCTAAGGGATTTGGGGGAGGGGTGAGACTCAGCGGCCTCCCTCCCCTCGGCTTAAATAAGCACCCTAAAGATGGTAGTGGGAGAGATGGTGGTTAGCATTAAAGCTAGTCGCAATCATCCAGACGGTTCCATGAATAAAAGCATGAGAAGTGGAGCGGTTTAGGTTCCCAGGCACCACGGTCCTTATTTTCAACAGATTCAATGACGCGCAACAGTCATCCGTATGTTCAAACCGGGGGAAGAATTCCACCCGCAACTCTCGAAACCCAAGAAGGCATCACTGCCAATGAGCGCAACACTAAAAGTTGTCACGATACTCAGGACCTACTGATTGTATTCAAAACACCTCGGCACCCGAGGAATGCTCATCGGGACCTACAGCACCCAAAGGTTGTAGGGATCTACCATATATCTGGCCCGTTGAGTGGAGGACGTCAAAGGATGTAGTCCATGAAGACCAGGCAAATCTACTAGCTTGGAGATCATGACAGATCGAGGATATTCGGCGCCATCATGTCAATGGTAGGATAGAATTGATCTATTGTGAAAAAACTAGGAATCCAATCTGCTAAGCTGATCGCCCTCATTGTAACCCTACCCTCTCTGCCTATATAAAAGAGGGTAGGGATCTCACGAATGGGATCATATCCATCTCATTCCAATCTACAGCGTAGCTAGGAGCAACAACCCTTGTAATCGAGCATACAAATACAAGAAGAGCAGCAACACCAACTGGACTAGGGTTTTATGCGCCACCATGGCCTAAACCAGTATAAATCCTTCTGTCTTGTGTGTTACCATCTGATTCCTCTTACACGATCACGTTGCTAGGCATTGTCGGAGCTAAATCATCCGTCACCATGTCTCTTAATCTTCTCCACCTAGCCACATGACACCATGTCATGTCTCATATGCAATGAGCTCTTTTATCATAACTAGTTCACCACTATCAACATGAACAAGCCACTTCTCCACTATGGCTTTAAGTGTTGCTCACACTAGTGTACCTGTGTACTAATCCCTGTGTCTCTCACAACATGAACACATGTTAGTCCACCTAGGTTGTCACTCAATTATCAAAACTAAACTAGGGTCTTTCAGTGAGCGTCGGACGTCCGCACCAGATGCCCCCAATGGCTAGTTTCCAACAGCTATAAAACTAGTCATTTGGCTTGTTAGACGTCCGGTGTGTGATACATCCAGTGTGTGTAAGTGCTCGAGGTATCCCAAAACATAGCCATTGGAACCCTAGTCCAATGCGACATCTGATGCCTTCACTAAATACGTCCGGTGAGGACTTTTAAACTATGCGCGCTCGGCTAGAACCATTGTTCACATCCAGTGCGTACACATCCAGTGCACACAGGACTCCTCTATGCTTTGCTAAAAAACTGGCTAAATCTAGGCTCCAGCCGACGCATCCAGTGCCACGTCCGATGGTCCACCAGACACGTGGTGCCTGCTAAACAGCAGCACCGATAGCACTCTCAACTCTTTCGCAAGTGTGCCAACTCTCAAATGTTTTGCTAAACATGTTAGACGAGAGTTAGCATTTTTTTCAAAGTGTTTTCACAAACATTTTTGGCTTGCTCTCCGACATGTCACTGAGGCCTAAATGCAAATGCATAGATCAAACACCTAGTGGCACTAGATGACCAAAGATTGCTAATTAGAGCTCCCCTCTAAATAGTACAACCATCTATCCTAAACCCGAGTACACACTCTATTGCGTCTTGACCGGCAAAATAAAATCCCTATTTATAACTTTGCCTTCACAACTTGCATTTTGTTTTTTCTTTCTTCTTTATCAAGTGAGAGACTGCTCCAATTGGATTGATCACCCTTCATCCATCTCCAAGTCTTGCTCTCCATCTTGGTGTTGACCTAACCTAGCTTAACAAACACTTAGCAAAAGGTTTGTCCATTAGTTGTCTAATGACTAAAACAAAACATAGGGCTTTCACCCTAGCACAAAACCTAGGTCTAGCAAGAAGGGCTATGGTTTCCCCACCACACGCGTGGGCATGCAGTGGCACTTGACTATTCACCGTCGGGCGTGCACTGATCCGGTAGTGGTGTCATAAGTGCCATTATTGCGTCATGGCCTAAACCGACAATAACACTCGCCATATCACTAACGGTTGATGATCCAATCCGGCAGTGATAGTTATGAATATCACTATCGATTTCTTCTGTGACCTGATAGTGTTGTGCCTATTATCACTACCGGGTCGCCTACCCAGCGGTGATAGGCCACCCTATCACCGCCGATTAATCTCGGCTGGCATGGATTCTGGTAGCAACGGGGGCTTCCAACCCAACCGTGATTATCAGATTTGGTGTAGTGTTTGCTTCCTTTTTCATCTATGAACCTATGCCAGCACACTGGATTCTGATTATTTACAGCTCATAAGCACCACCTGTACACTAGCTAACATCTTTTGATCTTCTGCATTAATTTGTTGCCTTTTTTTTAGTATATGAATCTATGCTAGAACACTGGTTTCCGATTAGTGGCTGGCTGGCGGATGACCACCAGCGGCTACAGCAGAGGCGCAAAGCACTGCACGTTGGACAGCTCACCGGCACCGTGGGTCTAGGTTGTCCATGTAGCAGACAAGCAAACACAGTTGAAAAAGAGCACAATGCACACCCCTCCCTCGTGGGCTCCACCCCTACCCGATTCGTATGCACGAAAGGAAGGCTTGCCCTACAACACCATGCACGTGGAAAGCCGCTAACGTCACTACAGCTAGTACAACAACAATAGCAGACCTCTCTCGTTCGCCGCTTTCCATTTCTCATGGGCTCACACTTCTCCAGCTGCCTCTGCCCAAATTAATACATCTGATTTCCAGGCCGCATCACCAACTAAACCGCCCGTAGCCACCAACCTTCCATTTCGGACCTCCGATCGAACCAGTCACGTGAGCGATAAAAAGCTACCCCCATTCCTGATTCCATACGCCCACAGTATAGCTAGTACTCACCGGTGCCACCTCCATCTCTAAAGGTTCGCTAGGTTCATGGTCCTTGCTGCCATCACGCAGTGTCGATCCCCTCAAGCTACACTCACCAGTAGAGAACATACCTTTCATCCGAGACTAAAATGGGCTCTAGTCCCGATATTTTTTGCGCCCGGGACTAGAGAGACCTTTAGTCCCGGTTTGTGTCTCCAACCGGGACTAAAGGTCCCTGGAGACCTTTAGTCCTGGTTGGTAACACCAACCGGGACTAAATGTGGACCTTTACTCCCGGTTGGAGCCACCAACCGGGACTAAAAGTCCTCCAACCTTTAGTCCCGGTTGGTAACACCAACCGGGGCTAAAGGGTGACCTTTTAGTCCGGGTTGATATTACGAACCGGGACTAAAGGTCTCCCACCCGGGACTAAAGGTCCCTCACGGGTCAATTTAAAAGTAGGAGCGGGGAGGACTATGTCGCGTGTGGTGTGCAATTGAGTTAGTAAGGAATCTACGTGTGATGAGAGAGGTCTTGTGTTCGAATCCCACATAGCGCAAGCGAGGTCTCAAGGAATTCGTTTATTTTTTAAACTAAGGAGGGGGCTTTACTCCCAGTTACTGACCCGGGACTAAAGGGTCTTCCCTTTAGTCCCGGATTCTTACTCCCGGTTGGGAAACCGGGATTAAAAGGGGATCCCAACCGGGAGTAGAAGCCTTCTCTCCATCAGTGACCTAAACGAAGCATGGCCTCTGGTTCCAGATCCCCTGGCTGCAGATCCCGCAACCGAGGTAGCTGCTGAGCCTGCACCGAAGCTCCTTCGGCGGACAACGCTATCGTCGCTCCCCAGCTCAACCCCGCGTTTGAGGCTATGACGGCCGCGGAACTCATCGCCCACCTGAATCACTCTCGCCGCACATCCGACTTTGCTGATGCGGCGCTTGTGTTTGCCGCACGCGAGTGTAGGCTCAACGAGGCTGAGGCCCTTATCCACGCGAGCAACGAGCACGTGGACAAGCTAAAGGGCGAGATCAAGGTGCATGAGTACAGCGCCCTTGAGGCGAAGGCTTAGATCCACCGGGCTGCCAAGACGGAGATGGGGTTGCGGACCGAGATCCGTGCGCTGCAGCTCAGGGCCGCCGACGTCGAGGCGCGTGCGCGGCATGGCTCTAGCATCAGCGGGTGTAGGCTCACGCAGCAGGCTGGTCATGGTCTTAGCAGCATCAAGGAGTCATATGGAGAAGAAGTGGATCATGACGTTTCACAAGATGCCCTCGGAGCAAGGTACCAAATCTCCTGCTATTATTTGTACTCA
Organism: Miscanthus floridulus; assembly: GCF_019320115.1. Lineage (NCBI taxonomy): Eukaryota > Viridiplantae > Streptophyta > Magnoliopsida > Poales > Poaceae > Miscanthus > Miscanthus floridulus. The sequence goes on from NC_089598.1 coordinate 77,852,911, forward strand.
GGTTGAGTTTTGTTGTTTCAGCCCGCTATAGCCTATATAGCATGGAGGCCGATATGCCGTGACCTGTCGTGCACGTCGCGTCGCCCTGCCTGCCCCACCCATGCCTCCTCCCCTGCCACCCCCAGCCAGATGTTGCCTCACCGCCGGCCACACCGCCCACCTCCCGCGCCCCTCGACCCCGCCCTTCACTAACCACAGGGCGGCGCGCTGGCATTGTCCTCATCCTCGCCCCCGCCCTTGACCCTGCCCACCTTAATCCTAGGGCAGGGCACCGCTGGGCTCCGCCACGATGCCCTCGCGGCCAGCCCTGCCCAACCACCTTCCCCCGCCGCCCCGGCGGGCGGCGCCCCTGCCGTCGTGTCGCCTGCCTCTACAAGCCGTGTCGCGGCCACCGCCCCCAAAACCCCCAAATAAAAGTGATATCACTTCGGCATCATTTCATTATCACTATTGCTATGTACAATGCTATTTTAAATTTCCATTTCTTTTGTCCCCTTTAAAATTAACTATAGATAATATACTTCATTCTTTAGTTTTTCTATATATTTATCCCATCTTGTTATGTCTCATGAGACCTCATGTGTGTCTTTGTTTTTATCTTTTCATTTTGTATCCCCTCTAAATATTATAGGTACAAATAATATATGTTTCATCCTTTATTTTGCATTTTTTTCATCCCATCTTGTTGTGTCCTTTGAGATACGCCATGAAATGGAATGAAAATCGATAGCTATGTAGAGTATTGTGTCCCCTTTACAAAGTATGCACTCCAACATTAGTTGTGTATCATGGAGATTAGCCACATCAGTTATTAGAGATTGGTTTGTAGTTCGCCCAACATTAGTATTAGAAGATGGTTACATTTAAAATTATTTTGTATTTCATTTGAACTTCTATATCGTAATTTGTCATAGTTTTTAGCTTAATCTTTGAATTTTAGGCTTATTGTGTTATTTCTGCATGTGGTTTTACCGAAATAGAATATTGTTTACCGAATTGAAAATGGTTTTCCAGAATTGCACAAGAAATTTTTTTTATGGCATACCCTATGCTCGAATCCTGGCCCGTCACTGACTATTTGTTATACTGCCTTAGAGTCATTGAGGGCCGCAAGGTTCCAAATGAGGAGGCACAAGGAGAAGACATGGCAGCGAGTCATCATAGACGTTGGCAAGGGGAACAGCCTGCAAGAGCCACCAAGAAGACTTGCAGGCAGAAAGGGCCATCCTTCTACAAACTGGTTTTCGACGCCCTCAAGGAGAAACAGGAGCTTCTCCTAAAAAGGAGAACGAGAAGGCCGGCAGGGAAACTACTGCTACTGCATCCAAGCAGCTGGAATGCAGGTGCTGGTGGTCGGATTCTAATGACGGACTGAATGATTCTCAGGCCTTCTTCGCTTCTCTTATAATTTATTTTTTCAGCTTTTTTTTTAGCAGAAATAGTATTTTTTTTCTTACAACAAATTAGTCGGAACAGTATTTTAGCTTGTTTTTTTCAACGAAACGAACGGGGCCTTAATGGTACGATGCATTATATTGTTTTTCCTATTATTATTTTAAAGCAAGGACTTATTATCGTGTGCAAATCTTTTGCATTAGCACTGCTTTCTTTCTCCTATATATGTTAGGATTATTACTTAATGTTTTTTTATTTTTTGAAAATTGAATATATATCTTAAAAGTAAAGCAAGGATTTAGTTCAACATGTATATTTTATCTTTTTCCAGAAATACATATATGTTAATCTCTGAGGCAAGAGATCCAAAGTCGTTAGAATTAATGCAGTATGACATTGCCTACGTACCCCACGTGGCTCTTAACGTCCTGTTCGTTTAGGCTGGTTTGGCTTATAAACCATGACTGAAAGTACTGTTGGTTGGTTTGGTGTGAAAGAAAAATACTGTTCGTTGGCTGATAAGCTATGACTTATAAGCCAAATACGACCAAGCGAACAGGCTGCAAATCACAGGCACCCACTCAACACATATATTTTTAAGACTCAATTTAAATTATGAACTTCCAATTTGAAAAGCTGGAACCCTGTTGTCAAATAAACTATAGCCAGATATATTATCCTAAGCAATGTTCTTTACTACAGCTGTTTATTTTCTACAATCAAAAGAATTATTTGGCATATCATATTGTTCTGGCTTTATGTGTTGTTCACATTTTTACTCTTATCAAACCGGTCGAGTTTGTCTGTAAGTTAGGCCGTCCACGACATAAAAAAATATATAACTATTTGTCTCATTCGCTTAGCTTATAAGCGATACTTTTTCAGCCACTAAACAATATTTTTCTCTCACCATAAATCCGTCACGGCTGCCAAGCGAACAGGCATTTAGGGCGTGTTCGGCTGGTCAGCTTCGGCTGACTGGCTGGCTTTTTTTTAGCCAGAACAGTATTTTTTTTCTCACCAAATTCCAATGTAAACAGTATTTTCCAGATGCTAGAGTCCAAATTTAATGCCATCCGAACCCTCTTTTAGCCATCTTGAATTACTCCGGTATTGGTTACTGTATGCAGCCCACGTGTCCCCGTTCGTTTGGTTGCAAACAAAATATCTCGGCCGCACCCTCGCATACACCGTAAAAACAACAACAACAGCGAGTGGGAATTCGTTATGTACCATTAAAAATGTCATATGTGCTTTTGAAAAAATCAGTGGTCTTTAGCATCATTGTTCTAATTTTTTTGTGCCCTCTATGCCACTGCCGTCAGTTTAGGCTCTAACGTCGTCAAACTGCGGGCATGAAAAGTTAAAAATACCCTTAAGTCTAAATATGTAATTAATTTTTTTTGAGCATCTTAACGACTTCAGATGAAAAAACTCAAAACTAGAAAGTTGTAGATCTCGTCGAGATTTATAATTTTCATATAAAAATTATCTTTATTTAATTCCGTAAAAAAAGATTTGATTTTTCTAAGATATATTAATCATATCAAATCATATTTTTTGTGGAATTAAATAAAGATAATTTTTATATAAAAATTATAGATCTCGTTTATAGTTTTGAGTTTTTTCATTTGAAGTCGTTAAGATGCTCAAAAAAAATTAATGACATATTTAAACTTAAGGATATTTTTGACTTTTCACACTTATAGTTTGATGAGAGAAAAAAAAAGTTAGAACAGCAACACTGAAGATCGTTGAATTTTTTCAGACTTTTTTTTTTTTTTTTGTAATGGCACACACGGAATTCGCTTGTGCGAGCCCTTCGCCTCGCGCCAGTGCCTCTCCCTCGCACCGTCCTCGGCCTCCTCCCCACGCCCTCCGCCTCTCCCTCCAGCAACCTGTGTACGCCGTACCCTAGGGCCCGGCACGGCCGCTACCGCGACGTGCCCTCGGGCTCATCGCCCACACCACTGCTGGTAATGCGAGGTGCCCTATAACTTCCTTGCTACTCTGATTTAGTGCTTGCTTTTTGATTTGGAACATTCAAAGTTCGATTTCATGTATGAATTTCAATTATGGAAGTTAGCTTTATCTGTATCTCTGTCCATTCTATCTCCTGTCATCATCTTCGTTGGAGCATAGTGGGCTAGCTATGTGTGTGCCTATATATGTCTGTGCCTTCTCCTGGATTACTATTCCAAATGTTCAGTACCTTTTATTTTGATTTGATCTAATTTTCATATCTTCATTTGTCTTTACACGGTGATTCAACGGAGATGTGTTGGTTGTTTATTTTTTTATGGAACAACTAATGCTGCTTTGCCTTCATTTTGATTATGTATGTTATGAGCGGAGCGGAATGTGCATGTTATGAGCGGAGCAGATGGTACAGGCTCCTTTTGCTTCCATAAATACTGGTCCTTTGGTAATTGGTACTCAATAAACATAGGCACCCTGGTGAGTTTCTTTTGTACCACTTTCTTTGGTTACCAAATGTTTTTCACTTTGATAATTGGCGTCTAGCAAACATAGGTACCTGCTATGGATTGCACACTTTCCTTACTTCGCCACTATCTAATTGAAATGATTGGGGGTATTGTGAGAGTCACATTGTCTGACTTCTTGTCTGGATTTGAGCATTAAGGTGTGTTCATATGTGCTGTTCAATACATTGATCCACAATTTCATTTATCTGTTTACTTTTTTTTCTTTACTTGATTGTGTCTACAGATAGGAAGTTCACAATTGTGGGCTGTAGCTTAGGTGCATATTGATCGCTTTTGCAAATTGACTGATAGGGATGTATTATTTTCGACGAAAAAACTTACATGTTAATTTCAAAGTCAAGACATTTTAATAAATTTTTAATGGATGGAAAAAACCAGTTCCTAGGGGAGAGCTAGATTACTGCTTAGTCATCGTTGCATTGTGATTCTTAAATTTCCAGTTAGATTGCTCGGCTGGCTGCTTTTCCATGACACTCACTGGATATCGCTACAACAATTTTGGTAGGGGCCCTTCGTGTGCTCTTTCAGATATCGCTACAATAATTTTAGTACATGATTAGACTCAAATGGTAATTCTATAGGCTTTTTCATGTCTACATTTCCAGCTGATTCGCTGTTATTGACTTTGAGTCGCCAAGTTTGCCTCTGTCTGTTCCAGCACAAATTAATATGGATTTATTTATTGTGCCTGGTCTATGTGACTGTTGTAGTTGTGTTTTGCACTTTTTTTAATGTAACCTCAGTTTGTGGTAAACCTCCTTCCTTAGCTATTCTACAAAAGACCTGATGAATTTGTGATGCCAGGGCTGATTGTATTTAGTATATGTCATGTGCCATTACTACTTAGAAGAAATGTTTTGCCTACGAAAAGATTGGACATTGCAGCTTCAGTTTTTTGTAATGCATTTTAGTTTTTGTAAATAGAGCTAATGGTGGAAAAAAACTGGGATTAGATAATCTGGACGTGGATACAGCGGTGGATACGGCTGTGGCTGCGAATGAAGATTTAGATGTCGGGCAGGTTAATGACATCGTGAGGCGACGGATCGAGATCCCTCTGGAGCTCTCCGATGGGCCTTCGGTGTGCCCTGAAGGGCATCAGCTGGTGGTTTCTGGGCTGCTTTCCACATCCCGCCTGGATGGGCTGTTCGAGGCCCAAGCTCCAGGTGGCCCAACTTTCAGTTTTGCTAGCACATCTATTCCGGCTGAGACTCCCGTCAGCCTCGTGTCGCCGGCCACGTCTCCGTCATCCCCAATCCCGCAACCGTGTTCTTCCCCCGCCGCCCCCTCCCCGCCGCCCGTCAGCGCCTCTGCTGCTATCCCGCCACTGAGCTCACCACCCCCTGCTACCGCTGCTCCCACCGCCTCTAACTCTACCTCCTCGCCACGGCCATCCCCTGCGCCCCGGCCGAGGTCTGTGACTTCACAGCGGACCCAACGTGTCTCCTCGAGTCGCCAACAGCTAGCACGTTGTGCCCCAGCGAGGTACGCCCGACCCATCCAGGTCTACACCCGCCGTCGCACCAGGAGGAGATCACTTGGAGCTCGCTCTGTGGCTGCGGCGCCATCCAGCCCGGTCAGTCCTGCATCAAAGTTCATTAGCAAGCTCTCTAAGCTGCCGGGGCGGATCCTGCCAATCCCGTGCATCAACATACGGAGGAGAAAAAGGATTCCGCCACCCAGCGACGCACCAAGACGAAGTCGCCGCCTCGCCGGGCTGGGCGTACCAGAAGCGTGTCCTGACCACTTAAAGAAACAAGTTGTGCGGGCCCTGGATTTCGATGTGGAAGAAGAAAGGGAGCAACTCAGCCAGCACATTCTGGAGGAATATGTACGACGATTTCAACAACCTCTATCACCCCTGCACATCAAGGCATTGGCTGCTCTATTTGGATGGCTCTCTCCTGATGAGATCCCTGTTGAGGAGCCAGTTGAGTACCTGGTATGATGGAGGCTTCCTCTTAATTGGTCGTTTTTTACTCTCAATATTTATGGACCCATCTCATATATTGATATGGAATGTAAGGGGGCTTAATTCAGTAAATAGACAAGATGCCGTCAGAACAGTTGTAAACTCTTACAAAATTGATGTTGTCTGTTTACAAGAAACAAAAATGACTACAATTTCACGGCAGCTTGTGCTCTCTATGCTCGGTATTGATTTTGATAACAACTACATATTTCTACCATCGACCGGAGCCAGTGGAGGGATTCTGATTGCCTGGAGAAGTTGCCTGGGTTCAGTAAGTGCAAGTAGAGTGGATACTTTTTCCACATCTGTTCAATTCAACTCTGATAGTAGAGGCTCATGGTGGTTGACATGTGTATATGGGCCACAAGATAATGAAGCAAAGATCCAATTCTTGCAAGAGCTGCAGGATGTACGTGTCCAATGTACAGGCCCTTGGATGGTGGCAGGAGATTTTAATCTCATATATAAGGATGAAGATAAAAACAATAATAATTTAAATAGAGCAATGATGGGAAGATTCAGGAGATGGATTGAGGATATGGCGGTTAATGAAATCCCCTTGCATGGTCGTAAATTCACATGGTCTAGTTCCCTAACCAGTGCTTCTCCTACTCTGGTAAGACTAGACAGAGTGTTCTGCTCTCTTGACTGGGAGGAAATGTTCCCGGAAAGTCTTCTTCAGAGCTCAGCTTCTGATGACTCTGACCACTGTCCGCTCATCCTCGGATTGTGTGACAGACTGCCAAGCAAAAGACGCTTCCACTTTGAAGCCTTTTGGCCTAGTCTTGATGGATTCCAGGAAACTATTGAAGAGATGTGGTCTTCTGTCCAACCCCGTCGTTGCCCTTTGGAGACTCTATCCCTGAAACTTAAAGCAACGGCAAAAGGCTTACAAAGATGGAGTCAAAAGAGAATTGGTCACATCAGTTCCCAACTGTCCATGGCAAGGGAAATTATTCATCAGCTTGACATAGCCCAAGACAGTCGTGCTCTCCAGCCTGACGAGCTATGGCTGCGCAACAACTTGAAGAAGCACTCGCTCGCTCTAGCTTCATTAATGAGAACTATAGCCAGGTCAAGATCTCGAATAGGTTGGCTTAAAGAAGGGGATGCCAATACCAGATTGTTCCATATGCATGCACGACATAGAAAAAGGAAGAATTTTATTGCTAGATTGAAGGCGGGTGATCACATTGTCACTGCACATGAGGAAAAGGAAGCTGAAATCTTCGAGTTTTACTCAAACCTGATCGGCACAGCCTGTGACAGAGAAAGAACTATAAACCTTGAAGCACTCAATATCCCAGAATATGATCTAGAGGCCCTGGACATACCGTTTACGGAGGAGGAGGTTTGGAGAACCATCAAACACTTGCCAACTGATAAGGCCCCAGGTCCAGACGGGTTCACAGGAAAGTTTTATAAAACCTGCTGGACAATAATCAAAGAGGATGTAATGTCTGCTCTGCACACCATTTGGGAAAAAAGATTCAGGAACTTGTGGATGCTAAATTCTGCATTTATCACCCTAATCCCAAAGAACTATGAGGCTGCTCAGGTAAAGGACTTTAGGCCCATTAGTCTGGTACACAGTTTTGCTAAGCTAGTGACTAAAATCCTTGCCAACCGGTTAGCTGGCCGTCTTGATGAAATGGTTTCCCCCAACCAAAGCGCCTTTATCAAAAGACGATTTATTCAGGACAATTTCATGTTGGTGCAGCAGACTGTAAAATACCTACACTCTCAAAGGCAGCCAAGAATACTCCTGAAATTGGATATCACAAAGGCATTTGATTCAGTAAATTGGTCTTTCCTGCTGGAGGTACTCCGAAAGCTCGGCTTTGGTGCTCGATGGTGTGATCTTCTTTGCGGACTGCTCTCAACTTCCTCCACCCAAGTGCTCCTAAATGGCAGCCCTGGGGAGACTATTCAACATAGAAGAGGGCTCCGCCAGGGAGATCCTCTCTCTCCAATGCTTTTCATCTTGGTGATGGATGTGCTGAATCGGATGGTCACACAGGCTGATGAGGAAGGAATCCTGCAACCCCTGGCTAGAAGGCCTATTCAGCACAGAATTTCCTTATATGCTGATGATGTAGCTCTCTTCCTCCAACCTGCAGCAGCGGATATCAATTTGACTTTGAGAATACTCCAGCTATTTGGGGAAGCTTCTGGACTCAAAACAAATGTGCAGAAAAGTAACGTAATGCCAATCCATTGTTCTGAAGAAAATATGGGAGTTGTTCAGAGTCTGCTACCTTGTGGTATTCAGGGATTTCCTTGCAAATATCTTGGTTTGCCTCTCTCCATCAAGAAGCTGACCAAAGACCAAATCCAACCAATTATCGATAAAATAGCTGATCAGTTGCCAAGATGGAAAGCAGATCTAATGACAAAGGTAGGAAGGGTGGTGCAGGTGCAACATGTCCTGACTGCAATGTTAGTATACTTGGCTATGGCAATTGAGCTTCCGCCTTGGGCTATTAAGGCAATTGATAAAATCAGAAGAGCGTTCCTTTGGAGAGGCAGAAAAGAAGCTAATGGAGGACACTGCCTCATCGCTTGGCCCAAAGTTTGTCGATCTAAAGAACTTGGGGGCCTGGGAATTGCGGACCTAAAATCCCTAGGTTTTGCACTCAGAGCTAGGTGGCCATGGCTGAGAAAATCTGAACCAAGTAAACCTTGGGCAAGTCTGCCATTTCAAGTGAGCAAGGAGGTGGATGGCCTCATCTCTATGGCAGTGTATACCGATGTAGGAAACGGAGCTAGCACTCTGTTCTGGAAGGATAGATGGCTGGAGGGGAAAAATATTGAGGAAGTAGCGCCTAAGATCCTTAGTTTGGTCTCTAAAAGAATAATAGGCAGGCGTACAGTAGCGGAGGCCTTGACTGATGAGAAATGGATCGAGGACATCCGAGTGGGAGTACCTGTGGAAGCTCTGATGGAATATCTGGAATTGTGGGATAAATTATCTAATATTGAGCTGCAGGATGGGGCACAGGACAGACACATTTGGAGGCTTTCGGCTTCAGGAAAATACACAGCGAAGTCTGCCTATGATGTATTTTTTCAGGGCGCCATATACTTCAGGCCATATGAGAGAATATGGAAGTCATGGGCTCCTCCCAAATGCCGCTTTTTCATGTGGCTGGTGGCTCATAAACGGTGCTGGACAGCTGACAGGCTTGCTCGGAGAGGACTTCCTCACCCGGCCAAATGTCTACTCTGTGACCAAGAACAAGAAAACATTGATCACCTCCTAGTTGGTTGTGTGTTTGCCAGACAATTCTGGTTTGCCCTCTTGCAGCGCTTCGGACTCTCTTCACTCACGCCTTAACCCGAGGATTCAGCTTGGGAGGATTGGTGGGAGAAGGCAGAGGCGGCCACCACTGGAGATGTGAGAAAAGGATTAAACTCCATTATCATCCTTGGAGCCTGGAGCATCTGGAAGCACCGGAATGACTGTGTCTTCAATGGGGTGGCACCTAACATTAACACAGCCCTTAGTATAGCTAGGGATGATGCCCATTGGTGGTGTTTGGCAGGAGCCAAGGGTCTGTCCTTGCTCACTGCTAGGGGTGCTTAGTTAGTTAGCATGCTTGGTCGCTGTACTCTCAGACTCAGGTGATGTAGCTTTAGAAATCAGGGAAGGTGTGGGGGTGAGTGTTTTTGGGTCTATGTATGACTCCTTATTCTTCTACTAATACAAATGATACGCAGCTCTCCTGCGTGTTCGAGAAAAAAAAAAAAAAGACCTCATTGAAGTGTTTCAGCCCTATATTTATGGCTGTTGCAGCTGCTTGCTACCTAACACCTGCTTGTGTAGCCCTAATTTTAATTTCCTCTCTGTCCTAGCTTGTTATTGATCAAGTTCCAGAGCTTCATTTAAGGAGAACATTTGTATTCACAATTTTGTGCCTTCACCTTGTGGTGCCAACTTCTCATGTCTGGTAATCTTTTTCTGAGCTTCAAGACTAAGGCCCTGTTTGGTTAGAATGCCAAACGGGGTGACTAAAAGGTGACTAAAGTAGTTTAGTCCCCTCTAGTCCCCAAGGGGTGGCTAAAGGTGACTAAAATAGTTTAGTCCCTAAAGTTTTGTCACCCCCTAACTACTGTTGTTTGATAATAAGTCTCCATTTGCAGGTACCTGTATTTGACCAAGTTAGTTACAGCCGGGCTCAGGTGCCATTGCTCTTGGCATATACATGTTCAGGTCTGTATTTTTCTTTCCCCACCTGATAGGTAATTTAATTTATGGTTGGCACTTAGAGGTGTTGCCTGCAGGTTCCATGGCATGAGCAGATTATGAGGCTTCGCTTCCTTCCTCTTTGTTGTGGCATGAGTGAGCTCTCCACGCTTGTGTGCGCTGGGAAAGACCTTTTCCTCCTGTGCCTGCTCTCCTTGCCATCGCCGGGGCCGGGTACGTGTGTGGATCTGGCTCGCTGCCCTTCATCACTGGAGGAGCCCCACACTGACGCATCTACCCTGTTGTGCATGGTGGAGGTGCACTCTCTCCCCTTGTCCTCCTCCCCTTCCCTCAGCTCTCTCTCCTCACAGCGAGGATCTTGGCCCCCTCCCCTAGGAGGCCGTCGGCTGCTGCTGTTTTCTTGTTTTTCAATGTGTCGATCATGTGCAGAGCTGATATCCTTCGTTGTACAGTGATGATTAGTTGTTTCATTCTTCATGTTATCTACTGAGGTTTTGGGATTGTGCAATGATGAACTTTTTTAAACTGAGACAATGGAATTGTGCAATGATGATTAACTATTTCGTTCTTCCATGATTCTTGCTATTTGCATCAGTTTTGTGATGACAATGTCATTATGTTTAGCAATTCTCTTTTCCATGTGTTGTTTTGTTTTTATTAGTTGCTACATTTTGTGCATTTGTTACTGACCATAAGTCCATTGTCAATGATGTCTTTAATTCACATAATTTGTTGGTTGTTATATTACTGAGCACACCCCATTGCCAATGATGTATTTACTCAGCACAGATTCATAGTTGGTTGGCTGCAATGAGTGCCTCTGTTTCGGTTTGCTACTGATCTACCCTCTTTGTTTTTTCCTTACATGTTTTGGTCCTCTCCTTCTGGTCCATCAATTAATACATTTAAGCTTAAGCTACATTGCCCCTGCTGGTCAGTACAATTTGGAGGTTAGTATATATTGTGCCCTTTCTGCTACATTTTCCATTGTTTTTGCTTAAATTTGCTTCACCCATTTTTTGTTGTTATTGTTTGTTCTAGATGCAGGATACAGTGCTGGAATTGGAATTTCCAAGCATAAAAAACAATTTACTATGCTCTAGGTGAAGCATTCTCTCTTTTTTAAGTCTTGCTAACACCCTTGCTGTAGGTCCCATTTTGCATAAAGAGGTTGATAGTGTGTGGTTTTCTAGAAAGGTGTGCTCTGGATTGATAAGCTTCTCTGTGTAAGCCAACGCAGCATTAGCAAAGGTAAGCTTCTTTGTGTGACCCAAGGAAATATTAGCCAATGTAAGCTTCGTCTCCATATTTGGTTCTCCTGACCCCTTGTCCTTTTTCTTTCTCAGGACAGCAAGATATGAACAACAGCTTCATATGGTGGAGGGAGACGAGTTAGGAGAAGCAGCGAATCAATTTGGTGATAGAGACAAAAAAAAATTATCTAGAAGGTATTTGCTTCATGTCCATCCCTTGAGTGTTGTTTCATTCTTTGTCGAAAGCTTTCTTTTGACCTGTAGGCTGCTTGCTAAGAATAATCCATCAGAGGATAAAGGGTGAATCTCAAAGCATTGCATTAAAAATAAATATACAGCTAGTCAATATGGAACTGCCAACAGTTTCTAGAATTTGTATGGATAGTTCATTACTTTGCGGTGCATGCTATTTTCCTCTAATTTGTGGACAAAATCAGTTGCCTTTTGGGACTCATGCAATGTCGTAATAAGCGAGTAAGAATGCAGCAATGTTAAAAAACATGTGCTACAAGAATACTGCAAACTGTAGACATGGTTATGGATTCCTATATAACAAGTGTGAACTATGTATTGAAACAAAGCTTCTACAGCTACATAAGTAAAATAACTCTTACACCAACAGTTGCCAGGAATTCAATGGTGAGCCAAATAATTTCCTTTTTTTTCTGATTTGTTAGTCTAATTGATATGCTGCAAACTGTAAGTGTCTCCGTATGAAATCATGGGCCCATGACTTACCTGCCATATGATGTGTAAAGTGTGAGATTATCCTTCATTTATTTAAGATACAGAGTGATGTTTACCAAACTGTAAATGTTTTGTTAGCTGGGTATACCTTCCTTAAGGTAGAGACATTTGAACTGCCATATTTTTCTAGGGTGCTACACAAGCTTGGTTAGTACAAGTAACGACTTTTACAGAAGCTCAGCTGCCAAATAAGATAGTTCATATCTTTCCTTCCAACATGCATCTGTAAACTGTACCTCATGCTTATTTTGAGTCAGCTCAGGTTAAATATTCTAGCTATACTTCTTGTAGGTAACTTGGTTGTCCAAAGCCGTAGACAGCATTTCTGCTTCTTGTGTTGTTAGTATGATGTAGATACTGAAAAACTCGCCTATGAGGTATCGTGTTCTTATTAAGATTGCCAAACTAAATTATTCTTTGTTGCAAGCAATGGCCTTACTGCTTTCTGCCTCATGGCCTCTTTCTTTAGTTTTTTCAGTTCTTGATCTACCACACAGCATGTCAACTATGATATTAGCTTTGTAATGTTCGTCGTCTTCAGATTTAGATGATGAAAAATATAGAAGCATTTAAGTTGCAAGGCATCTCTGTGTGTGCTTTTCCCTTTTTTCTCTTTTATTATCTTCAACTGAATTTTGTCCTCACCATAGTTCCTACGTATGCCTCACAGATTTGTCAATTCCATATATGATGATGCCTAATAGTTTCAAAAGAAAGGGGTTGGAGCATGGAGGGCCTCCCCTGCATGTATAGTTGGCCCCACTTCTTCGGTTGGTTAATTTTTGTTAGAACATTTTGAAGTCCCAGACATTCTATTTGTCCTGGAATATGTACGTTACTATCTTATAATGTTCATCGTATTTTTTTGGGAGCAGACAACTGGTGTGTTATATACTACATAGGCACTGTGCTGTACCTAAATCTTTTGGTGGGTGACCCATAGATTAATGTTTCCCTGATGCAGCAAGAGCATGTGTATGCATTTGGAATTTCTGAAATTTTAGCCTTGAAGATGAAAAACGCCTCACCGTTCTGCATTGATTTAGTGCCTCCTTTCGTTAATTCATTTTCTCTGTTCTTTGGTTTCATTTTCTTTCTTCATGTAAGCCTTCCCACGAAAGACTCATTATATTCTTTATTATATTGAACAAAAACATACCAGAGTGTCCAAGTGATTCCCACGCTGGTCGATCTAGCAGCGCATTCTTTCATGCAGATGATAACTATGCTATTGATCCATATGCTACTCCCTGCAAATTGCGCCCGAGGTTTGGTCCTGAATCTAGGCTGTTAGGTAGAGGTCTCTAGAATATCCTAGGTAAAGTTCACATGGTGCCTCTTGATTTTTCTACATCTTCAGTACTACTATACTATTCTCTTAAGTTGAAGCTACCGCCTACAGGTTTAGAACCTCCTTCTACGTATTCCTATGTTCATCTTTTTTGGGTGCTCAGAAGGGACTATTGCTTACCATTAGTTGGTCAGTCGCACCGCTGTTTGTTTACACAAAGTGTTCTCATAAGATAGGCAAATTCTTTTACTTTACTGCAGGAACTATTGTTTACCATAAGTTGATCCGTCGCACTGCTGTTTATTTACCCAAAGTGTCTTCATAAGATAGGCAGGTTCTTTTACTTTACTACAGGAACTATTGGTTACCGTTAATTGATCAGTCGCACTGCTGTTTGTTTACCCAAAGAGTTTCTGATATGAACCCGCTAGGGTGAATCCCGATCTTTTAATGAGAGAAGGTGGATAACTCGATTTGGGGATGGAGATGACGTTCACGGCCCGACTACAACCATCCAAGGATGTTGCGCCTTAGCAACCGATACACCACCTCCAAGGGCCGTCGCGATCTTGTGGAGCACGATCAACCAAACCACTAGGGTAATTCCTACAAGCAACCGAGGAACAAGCAAGAACAAGTAGAACAAGCAACTCAATTGCAAATATGGAGATGAAAAAACAATCTGAACTCACAAAATTAGGGTTCTGAATCAAGTAGAACGGATGGTCTAGTCAACACACGCGTCTACAAAGAAATAGCAATGGCTAAACTTTCAACAAAACAAAACCCAACTGTTCTTGGTGGCGGCTAAGGGGTATATGAAGGTGGAAGGACGACCACCAAGGTGTTGGGGTCGTGTTCCAACCCTAGGACGCGTCCCTAATGGACCCGACTTGATACACGGCCCATCGGGACAAAATAAGGCGACGCAGCACCTTTGACAGAAAAACCTCTCGGTAGTAATTTGATCATTGCGGCCGCCTCAGACAAGATATAGACATGAGTCCGCATCCATATGAAAGTAGACTTCATAAGGATTCCATGGAGTACTTGAACGCCCAAAACGGAGTCCGGATGAGGTCGTGGCGGACGTCGCAAGTTGGTGCAGTGTTGCAGTCCGAATCCAGCCCCAAAACGTGTTGGATTTGATCTCTTTCCTTGGACCAAAAGTGACGTGGTGTCCTGGTGGAGGACGTTGGGAATACTTGTACTTGGCCCCCAATCAACTTCTTTGGTCCTCCATGCCTTCCATGTGTCTTTAACACTCTTTTTGATCCATGTATGTATTTCTGAAAATGACAATGAACACACATCATGGTGCAGCATCAATTCATCAAATGTATCAAATACAATCATGGTAAATGATTGTTTCACCTGTGAATCAAAATTTGCTAATGTGGTTGTATCCGGGCAGGAGAGATGTCCTCATCAGTTTCCATCAGATAGACAAGTTCTTTTACTTTACTGCAGCTTCCCAGCAGATTCTTCCCTCATGTGTGCTGCTGGAACTATAGATTAGTTTTTGTTCTTTCCATCCAACCTGGTGGAGTCCGTCTGTTTTTTGTCCTTACCTTTTGTTACTTTGCAAACAATTTCATATTATGTTGTTATATGCTACCTAGGTTAATATAGGACTGACAATATGGAACCACTATTTACATGTGCATACATCCTTTTTATTGAGTTGCCATTAGTTGTTAGAGTATATGTAAAGATCGCCGATAGCAGCTATTCAGTAAATTTAGGCTTTGATGACAGTGCATATTATAAAATCATTGACCAACAAAAGCTACTCATTTGTGCAAACTGATCCTATTTTTTTGCTTTAAAAGGACACAGCTATGTGAGTTTGTACTTACTACCTCAGGCTGCTGCCTTGTAATATGCTTACTGGTTTGGGACCAACACCGGCGTGCTGTCGGTGATTTGCAAGCAGGATGACACCCCGGACCCTGTGATATGTTCGGTTGTGCGCTACTCCTGCACCTTCAACTGTGGTGTGCCTGTCTGGTGTCAAATAACTACGTTTGTTATACACATCTTAACTAATTTTAGTTCTTACTTTATGTGAGCTGATCATTGCAGATCAACACTTGCAACACCATCTACTGCGACTACTTCACGCCAAACAAGAAACGCAAACCAATCATGTGAATCGGAGCTTGGACTGGATGGTGCTTGTCTTGACCCAAGCCGCGCCAGAAATCATGCCGATCCCCTGAAGACTTTCCAATATCTGAGAATGGCCTCTGCCATTTGCCAACCCATACATTTGTGCAATATATATTACCTACTTGCCACAGTTATTTTGCAATTCCTAAGTTAGACATATGTTTGTCTACAGCCTTTGCCGGCTGCTAACCTACGCGCGCAGCCTAATGTGATATAATTAAGTCAGAACCACCATTGCTGCTTATCATGCAGCCTAATGTATAGATCTAGCAGATGGTGTCCACTATTATAGTACGTGTAAAACACCGCCCTATGCTACTGGCTTGGAACATTGCCACACTTATGGAATCTCTCTATGTAATATATACAGACTTATCATCCTCATATTACAATGCCAGATATTTATCGTGTCCATGCTCCGATCTTGAAAAAATATATACACACGCTTAGATCTACGATTCCATTTCTAACTGACTGTGACGCGCGCCCCATTTCCAACTGACTGCGCAACGTGCGTGAGGGCGCGCGTGATGGACTAGTACATGTAACATGCCACAAGAAGGGAGAAGAGAACCAGGGACCTGTTGGACTCGCTATGATAATCTCTTGGTGTGTCAATTGGTATGCTGCTGTTGTAACCGTGTAACAGCAAGCCTGCTACTGACCTGCTGTTGTTTATTTTCTCAGTCTAGTTGTTGCTCATTTATTTTGCTCCATTCTAGAAAACTGTATGGGTGAATGGAATCGTTCAATGGATGATGTTGTAAGGTGTGTATGAGTTTGACTGTATCATGGTCATGGACTCATGGTCGTGGTGGCTGGACAAAAACTCGAGTTCAGTAGTGGATCAATCAATGGATTATATTCTCCATCGTTAAATTTATATGTACCGTGTTTATTTCATTATATAAGTATGCAAGTGATGTATCATGGCCGCCATGTACTGTATTTTTGTGCTTTGGCTCGCAAGCAGAACGAGCTAGCTCGAGCTTGCTAGTGAGCCGAGCCGAGCTAGTCCGCTGGCTCATTTGTATAACGAGCCAATCCGTGCCAATACATTAATGAGTGAGCCAAGCTATAACGAGCCGAGCTGGCTCGATGTCTAGCCCTACCTGTTGATAGCCCAAATTAATCTTATATTTTAATCTTGCAGTGTTTATTATATTCCTCTTAAATTAAGTTTAGTATTTTATATATACTTCTTTATAACTACTCCATCCATTTCGATACGGAATACACAAAGTATGATGACTTCTAAAATATGTAAATAAAGCATTCTATATGGTGTCCATGCTTAAAATAGCAAAGTTTGTTAAAAATGAAACCATAATTGAAGAAAAAAACTCCTTAATTGGGTATAATTTATGGGTATTGTCATGGGTTTGATCCCGTGGCAGTGATTAATGATCCGATCGATGGGTTGATGCATGTGACTTCAGTGATTTAGCACTCAAGGCACAAAAGATATATCCTAGTTCGAGCGTCTAAGCCTTACATCCAGAGCCAATTTCTTCGTGTTAGAATGCTCAATCGAGTTCTTACAATAGTTGAGAGATGGTAGGAGAGCGCTAGCTAAGTGATCTATGGTTTCTCAGATGATTTGGGGTTTGATCTATTAATCGATCCCCTTAAGGGCCCGTTCGTTTCCAGCCCGGAATGGTCTGGAACTGTTCTGGGCCTGGAACCATTCCACCGTTCCAGGCCGGGAATGCCTAACCGAACGGGCCCTAAAGGAGCCTCCGGTGGGCGAAGGGAGTACATGGAGACATCTGGTTTTAAGGTTTCCTTGCGCCCAAGGGGATTCTAAGTTTTTGTGTCCTAATCATCGGTCGATGGCGGCGCCAAGCGTCATAGCTCATTGTTGGTCGTGGCCAACAACGCTGTACCACTTCTGACATCCTCTGCCAGAACTTGGAGCTCGGGCCAAAGGAGCCGCCCGAGTGCGTCGTGGGGCCCTTTGTCACTGGGCGAGGTGGGTTTCCACATTCGACCCACCTGTGAGTGCGGGGTCTATCGATATTCCTTGATTTCCATTCCTTGCCGTTGAGTAGTCATTCACCGAGAACTGAGGGGATTGTGGGGGAAAGAATGGGTGTCTCCAGCGAGGGTACGCAGTGTTCGATACAACTCCAGTCGCCTAATCCTAGGTGCCAAGACCTTCGTCGCTTCCTTTTTAGCTCCGCCACTATCTGTGCTACACTACCCGTTCATCACATCCTTTTATCATCATGTATAAACATGTAACAGACATCAATCAGTGAAGCAACCGGTTGATTCTAGCATTCTTGTTTAACCTGTCTAAGTACATTAGACTCAACAGTTTTCAACCAGTCACATATTGCTTGGCACTCTGCTTTTGGTACAGCCAAAGAATTACCGATGACGATTTGCACGTTTAAATAAAGCAAAATACCCCAACAGTTTCTCCAAGATGCCCCTGCCTCACATTGTATCAATGGACAATGTCTACAACATATCAAATTCAGTTTCCTTAGATAAAACGATAACACCAATAAGCATTAATACAAAGTTCGTTTTTCTTTTTCAGGTGCCCTCATTTATGAAATGTGATGTTCCTTGATGCTTACAGTAAGCCTCAGCGGCTGAGTTCATTACTTGATAATTCCAGTAAAAAAAACAAGAATCGAAATGCAGCTCCTTATAACATAATGGTACAAACAGGTAACCAGAAAAATGGTAGTGAACCAAGTTATAAGTAAAGAAAATAGTTTATCATAACTGACTTCTCGACGGTCATAGCATAGTTAACTAAGGGGCTGACACGGGCCAAGCAGTGCCAGATTACAGGTCAGATATCTTCACAAGCTTTGGATAGATTATGCGATTGTCCCTTGCAGAATTGCTCTCAGCAAGAGCAATTTGAACCAAGTCCTGCAGATGGCAAACAGCACGCCACTGTTACAGTCATTACAAATTAATCATATGTCGAGCAACAAGCAGAATCATAATAAATGCTTTGTTGAGCACCCCATTGTTAGACAGTCATTACAGACTGAGGATATGTTAAGCAACAAATAGAATCATCCTAAATGCTTGTCAAGAAGAATCTATGTTTGGCAACTGTCAACAGACTTAGCTTTCAACAACCCCCTTAAACTACTGTTTGATTTACTCCCTATTTCAGTTGATCCAATTTACCCCCTAAGAAGATTTGTCTTTTTGTTTCTCCAAGTACAAGTTGAGTTCTAATTTCAAATATTGTAAGATGATAAACATCACATTCTATGCTAGGAATGATTACGATTTTTTCATCATGTTACAATTCTGTATCACTAGTGTTAATTTACTATTGCATTTCCTAATCTATCAAAATAGTGACGAAAAGTTTGTGATGTATTTGGAACGTAAATTATAATGTCCATCACCTCACAAAATTTGAAATTAAAACTCAACTTGTACATAGATAGAGAAACCAAAATAACACATCTTCCTTAGTAAATCACTAAATCGAACTACTGAAATAGTTGGAGAAGCAGGGGGATGAGTAAATCGATCCAAGCATCAGTTTAGGGGATATATCTAGACATAGGCAAAACTTGGGGGGGGGGGGGGGGGGGGGGGGGGGGGGGGGGGGGGGGTAATTTAGACTATTTCCAATCAAATATCTCACCTTCACGTCCCTGCTTGATAAAAACTTCCCCAAGTTGTGAAGAATACATTTTAAATCGTCCACCTACAGTTGTGAAATAATGATAGTCAGTGACCACACTGATCGAAATAGTGGGATTGATTTTAAAATAATAGGTCATGCTCGCATAATATACCTTGAGATATCCTGCTCTATTTATGTCAAAGTACCTAAAGGCCTATAAGATGAAGACATTATTAACTGTCAGACCACAAACCAAATACACCCTTAACGTTTCCCATGCATCAGAGAAAAACAAACATTACCTGCAATAGGTCCTTGTCGACCACCTCATCTTTTGCTGGCTTAACCTCCTTACTGACAACCTTTTCTCCACCTTCCACCGAATCTCCTTTCTCTGCCACAGACTGCTTTTCCTCTATTGAAGCAGCTCTTTCATGGATATTAGTAATATTTTCTACCTCAGGCTGTGTTGTACTTTTGTTATTTCCACCATCTGCTGTCGCTACTTCTTCTGGCTTCACCTCTCTGTCGTTTGTGTTCTCATTCTGTGCCACAAGAAAATGAGGTGCCACGGATAGATTAGGCATGGTTAGCTCTATGGAACTAGCTTTGTGTATCTCTTGCATAAAGTTGAAACTCAAACATAAAAATAGTGAGATGATATTATATGTGAAACCACACAATATGACAATGCTACTTAGAAAAAACTAAAATGTAAGATTGGTGAAAGGCAGTCTCAAGCACAGAAGTAGGCTACTGGCCCATATGACCTTGACAGTGTGGGTGATTGCCACTATATAAGCCCAAGACTTGATTAGAACAGCATGGTTAACTTCCATATGTCAAGGAAAAGAAACTTAGAGTGGAATTTTAAGAAAACACAAGGTAATAAATGACAAGTCGGTTCAAATAATGAAGAGCTGAATCAACTAGGTCAAAAAAAATGCTGGAAAATAACCTGCTCTGCAATCTGTTCTTCAGCATGAGCATCATCCATGTCCTCATCATCTTCATATATTTCTATTTCTTCAGGATCTTCCTCGCATTCAGGATCTTCCTCCTCCATATTTGCATCAGCTGCAGGTTTATCAAGAACAGCCTCTGAATGATCAGTGCTCGTATTTTCATCGCCCTCTTTTGCTGGTTCACCATGGTCAGCAATTGGATGATCGGTACCAAGTTTTATCTGACCCTCTTTTGACAGTTCAGCATGGACATTTGCTGATTGATCTGTGCTCATCTTTTCTTCACTCTCTTTTGTTATTTTAACACTGCCTCCTGGATTATCAACACTTTCAGTTATAGTCTCATGATTAGTCTTGGATCGCTTCTCGGAGGATTTCTTCTCTTCTTTCTTTAGATCTTCCTCTCTTTGGCGTTTACGTTGATTCCTCTTCACAACATAACGCCTGTACAGTTTCTGCGAAGGAAAAAGAACATGTGTTGAAACATATCAACGTGCCAAAAGGCCCAAAACATACTGTGGATGAGCATGGCCACAATACAGCCCTTAACAGGGCGCGCGCACGTGCGGGGCGCGGGGGGGGGGGGGGGGGGGGGGGGGGGGGGGGCATGAAAAATAGTGACAAAACCAGTGTAACTTGGGTCCTAAAAACCTTCACCATATTAGACACACCACACCCAATTCATATTGCAAGAGATATTCAATAAGTCCAAAATGTTTGCAGATTTGACACATACTGAAATAGTTTTAGGAGTCGCTGTCTTGAAAAAGAGCACCTTCAGTCTCACTTGTAGTGGCAAAGCACAGAATACTTAACCCATGAACAAAGAATCAGAGAGCAGCCACTGAATTATCAAATACTAGTGAGCAGCTGATCATTCAGAAACAAAGCATAGAACCATTAGGTTTAGAAGGAATGCATGAAGAGGCTGAAGGGGACCACAGAACTGATGAATAACCACAGTACAATTAAGTCACTGAGACAAGTCACTAGAATAATTACAGGAGAGAATTATTTGAAGCTTAGCCAAAATCATTTGCAAAGCACAAAGAATGTACCTCAAGAAAAGACAGGATAACACAACCCATTCTGTGTTGAAGCATTTCACCGAATGATTCAGCAAACAAAGAAAGCTGAAAAAGGAAAACAAGAACAGATCAGTGTACATCTACATGAGCTCTCAAACAGAAGAGATTTCATTGCTGCGCCATGCTCAATTGCACCAACTAGGTAGAAGCAAAAGATATAAATAAGTGGTAGTCTCTTTTGATATACTAACAAAAAGTAATTACAGAACACAGACCTCAAATACTGACTCCTCTACATCCTTGGCAGTATAGTCTAGGAGGCCATCCAACGAAAGGGATGTTGAACGGAGCTGCAAAACAGAATTCCTTAGATAAGATATCATGGACAATTCATCCGAGTATGTTTGGATAATAGGATTATATATATATATATATATATATATATATATATATATATATATATATATATATATATATATATATATATATATATATATATATATATAAAAGGTTAAGTATGTAGCATGTTACCCATACTTTAGATTCTTTATTCCTTATTGACTGAAGAATGAATCCTGGATATTTTGGAGGTTCATCAGACCTCTTCTTTTCTTTTGTGTCATTGAGTGGCTTTTGCTTTGGATCCACCTTGAGGTCTCTATTCTTCTTCTCTTTATCGTCCTTTGTTTTATCCTTTCCATCCTTTTTCGTATCTTTTTGTTCCATAGCTTCCTTGTGATTGCCCTTATCCTCATTTGAACTGCGATCAGTCAATGGGTGTTCCTTTTCCTCTGGCTTCTCTTCTTTCTTCTGATTTGAGATATCTTCCCCAGATGGAATTTTTGACCCTTCTTGCAGCTTAGTCTGAGGATTTCCAACATCGGTTGAGCTCTCAACATTTTTATCTGGCTGAACTTCTGTTTCTTGCTTACTAGTTTCAGCAGGTGTAGCAGGGGCAGTCAACTGAGAACCTGAACCAGAAACTTTCCTTTTAACAATCCTTCGAATTATTTTCTTCTTTCCAGTTCTCTTTGCTTCGGGCTGTTGACTTATGCCAGCTCCCTCTTGTTCTTTTCCAGCATCCTCATTCTTTTGTTGACTCTGCCCCCCTTCTGCAGTTTTGTTTGCAGATTCTGCTACAGCATTCTTGTCCTCAGAAGAAGATTTATCAGCTGAAGGTCCAGTTGTTTTTTTCCGAACAACTTTCACAACCTTTTTTATTATTTTCTTTTTTGTGGGCTTTTTATCCCCAGCTGCATGGTCAATAGAGGAGTCACCCATAGTTTTTCCTTCAACATCCCCACCCATCTTCTGAACAGGTTCCTCAACTTTAACCTTACCCTCTCCATCATTATCTTGTTGTTTCATATCAGCATCACCCTTCTCATTTTTCATATCACTGCAACCAAGATCACCCTCTTTTAATTGATCAGCATCTAAACTTTTACCCTTGTTCAGCTCCCCTGAAATTGTTAACAAATGTCTTCAGTTTTTCTCTAATAACAGACAGGTAAAAAAGAATTCCGTGAGATGCAACATGGAAATCTTCCAAACCTTGCATCTGCTCTTTTGAATCACCAGGGCTCTAAAACAAGCAACAAGGATAAAAAAAAAACTTTTAGTGAGAACTCCAGAGAAAGAAAAAAAGTTATTCACCAAATCAAAAGGCCATAATAGCGCAAAGTAACCTTTTCCTTTTTAACAGTGAGCTGCTCCCTTTCTGCCTTTGATTTTTTGTACAGAATCCAGTTATTCTTCCATACATCCACTGAAGGCAGGCATTCCGACAAGTTTGGCACAAACAGAACAGTAATTTCTTTATGACTGAAGAGTCCATCTTTGCCTATTCTATTGTAATGTACCTGCATGTTTAATGATGCATTCAGTTAATATTCCATCAACATGCAGTGAGAAGTGGAGGGACTACCAGATACATACAAGTAATATACAGATGTACAATATCCCAACCAGTTGTAACCCGCAGGCTACCAATTGTACTGAAATATGGATAGTGTGCCTATGTTACAGCTGAACTTCAGCAAAACTCTCAAGAATTTGATATCAGGGATAGACAGAAGCAAAACTTCGAAAGAATATTGAATAGATCAAAAAATGCAAATTGGCTCAAATGTTAAGGCATGATTTGACTTGGCATGGCTTTGTAAGTTGATTTGACCAAAGATTTCTCGTGGTATTAGTCCCCAACTAGAAAATAATGATTATAAGTGCACAATGAAATAAAATTCGGGGTGGTAGCACTTTCCTATTACTAAATCTTTATCTATACGTAATCTGATTGTTGGTCTAAACTTATACAAAGTTTAAAACTTGATATGCATCCACACCTCACAAATTTGATATACGGAGTAGTAAAGTGTTGGTAATTGTATTGGCCAGTTTGTTGTACTAGCAATAGTTTTCTCAATCCTGAATATAATGCAGTGAGGAACATTTCATAAACATTCTTTTGGGGTAGACATTGTAATCGAACTTGCAACATTTCAAAAGGCAGCAACATCATAAATAGGCTTGTTTCTCTTACTAAACAAAGGAACATACATTTCTTAAATTGAAAGAGATGGACAATAAAAAAGGGTAGCAGTGCCGGTACAGGATATTTTCCATGAAAGATAGCATCCAGTACATATAAAGTTTTTTTAAAGTGCTGAGAAATATTCACAAGTACCTCAACAAAACGGTTCCAGTGGGTGCAACTAGATAGGTCAACCTGAACCATTTCCTTAACGCATCTGTCCAAGTAGGATAATATCAGTACAACTGAAAGTTCGTCATCATACCCTGTTTGATAACAGCATACCTGATGGCAGTTCGAATCAAGCAAGAACAGTCAACTGATGGGTCACCACCATCTATTGCTGCATTCCAAGGGCCTCCAATTGCAAAAAGAGAACGATCCTTCTTGAATACAGCAAATTTTAAGATATTGTTCAAGTGCACAATTCGTTCCTCGGTACTTCTCAGTGAAGTTATGTCAGCAAAGGCACCTTTGCTCATGCCACTCATCAATAGTACCTGCACACCATCACATTTATAAGCAGCACTGCAACAGGATAATAACTTGGAAATGATTTCTATACTTCAAAAGTCATATAACAAAATTTGGTATTCCATATGGTGGTTATCATCCGAAAGTGAGATAAGCACAAGTAAGCATATCAATGCCAAAAAAAGAATAGTATTTTAATGCCCTTGGGTAACTTAAGGCAGCACACAAAGTTATGCACTAATCTATTTGCATGCTGTATTGTTCTCAATCTCTACAAACATGAGTAGCAATACTGCAGTTTTCTCAAAACCATAAAATACTGCTGCAGTTTTCAAATACTGTGGTCTTTCAAATACAACATCCAAACAGGCCTGAAACTATATGCCATATATTTCCTTCAGATTCACTTATACCATGTACGACAGTATAATGAGTTACTCCAGATCAGCAATTTATCTACTGACCACAAGAGCTACAACTTGAAACACATACAAAAAAAATTCATAAATTGAAGCAATTACAAAACTGTAGATAGAGAGAGACCTTTGCATTCCAAATGGTGGCTGGAGTATTGAAGCTTGATGTTTTCTCAGTAGAGACAATTGCTCCTTCATCAGTACCATCATCTGAATCAAGGATATCATGCTCCAAACTGTTTCACAGCAATTGTGACAGTGCAAATTGTAAATTGAAAACATGAGAACTCCAAGAAGGAACACATGTATAACAGTATTTATGCATAGTAATGTGTTCCCCAAAAAAGGCATACCTCACTGGCGTATGCAGAGGAACATTTAAGTTTTCTTTAGCCCAGTTCAAGACAATCTGTGCAACAGCAAATTATTATACAAATTAGAGTGACGGAATGTCAAAAGCCATGTTGAATATTAATCAGAAGCAAAAGGTCAATGGACAGGATGCCCAACCTTAGAAAATTCTGGAGTAATTGCAAGTCTGGGATACCGTTTTGTCAAGGACAGATAATCCCTCTCATCATCCACGAAGCGAAATGGCAAAACCTGCAAATAACATCATAGTTAGCATTAAGTTCACAGCAGGATGCAAAATGAAACAACCCCATAACTGTACATAGAAAAGTGTCTTGGTGAAACATTAAATATAAAGGGAAGAGAGAACGGAAAAAGGAAGACAATCATTCATGGCTGCTCAATCATATACTCTTGTGCAATCAAAGATTAAGGCAAGGTGCGAACGCTTTTCAAATTTCGGTGGAGTAATGACATTCAATATCACAAGAAAAAGATAGCAAAGATTCTGTACCAGGGAGAGAGAAGCCTAATAGAATGGCAAAAGGAAGAACAGATGAAGATGGAAGATGGACCAGAACCAAGGAACCTTAAGATCAGAATGCATCAAGGAGGCTAGTGAAGAACTAACAATGTCAACTGATTTCAGCAATAACACTGACAGACACAGGTTTCTATTTACCTTGCAAATATATTCTCTCTTTATTTCTTTAACAGGTGAACGATGCCTTCAGCACAACAAATGAAAATGTTAGTTTAAAAAGCTGCACGAAAGACGAAGCAGCAACCTATTTCATCCACAAAGCTGCATAAGAAACATGGAAGTCCACCTATGCACAGCATCACGTCGAGGGGAAATTCGCCGCACAGGCTTCTCAGATCTAACAGAAGAAGAGCGCCGCCGATCACCAGGGCCTCTAGGTGAAGTGAGCTCCTGCCTTGGATCAGCTCTGTGCTTCCTATCCTGCTCTCTCTCCTTCTCCCGGCGCTCACGAAGGCGTTCTCTTTCACGCTCTCTTTCACGTTCGCGTTCCCTTTCTCTTTCGCGTTCTCTTAGTAGTCTTTCATGATCCCTTTCCCTTTCACGTTCTCTTTCTCTTTCTCTTTCACGGTCTCGAAAGTCCCGTAACTCGCACTCCCGCTCCCGTTCGCGTTCCCATTCAAGCTCCTTTTCTCGTTCCAGCAGTTGGTCCCTTCTACGTTCTTCATCTCTTAGATCCAGTTCACGACGATAACCAATCCGATCAACTCTACGATCATCAACCATTGAGACGCCTGGATGTACACGGGGTAAGATGCTATCTCGGTAATCAGGATCTGAAGATGGATGGAGGAGGCCTTTCCCCGAGGCATAATCACGTCCAGGAGGAAGACCTGCGCCATAACCAGTGCTTGATGAACCTTGTCCATAGAGGCTGTCAATGTTTGTCCTTGGAGCTCCTTCCAACAATGAGGCTACTTGCTGTCTTCCATATGGAGCAGTCCCAAGAATGGACATGTTGCGATTATCAGCTTCAACTCTTCCATATACACCAATTTCCTGGGATGCTTGATGGACTGGAGCAGACCTTCCTGCAAAGTAATCGGCTTGTCTGCCAGAAATGCATACTATACTCAGTGCATGCGCTATGTTCTATTGCAGTGATAAACACGCAAATGATTGCTACTGATTTCTTCCAAGAAAATCAATGAGAAGTACCAAGACAACTAACGGAAACAAAGACTACGGCGGAAATTGTTTAGCAAACACATGGTCATTCAATTGATGCACTGTTATATCATGTGTGACAGAATTCTAACAATAATCAACAACATTCTAGATTCATTGCATATAACCTGACTGAGATAGTGTACCTCGTATCAGATCCAGGCTGCAGCTGACCTTTCAGGAGCTGCTGGTGGCGCATCGATGAACCCTAGGAAATTAACAGGATTCAATAGACAGCATGTTATTAGAAAGAACAAAACAGCATTCTGTAAGTCGGGAAACAAAAATCTACCTGCTCCATATGATCATGAACCTGAGAAAAAACAAAAGGGTTACAACAGTGCACTGATTATTTACAATCTAGAGAAAGGCAAAAAGAAAAACAGAGAGAAAGAAACCTGATGACCAGTAGCTATCTGATCGGTGTATCTTCTATCCAAATCACTGAGGCCATCTCTCCTACCAAGATTGGCTGAGTGTTCACCATACATCCTTCTCTCTAGTGGATAATCACTGCCGTATTGGTCTAGCTTCTGTGCATAACCACGCACAGCCATATAGTCATCATTTGGTCTTGCCAGGCCAGACCCCACAGGTGCAGATGAGAACTTGGATGACTCAGCGAGCGAAGTTGGACGAGTTGGCAAGCTAGGAAGACTTGAAGAAGCTGGACCTTTGCCACCAATTCCACCAACCTGTTGAAAAGAATGAGGATGTTAAGTTGAGATACTTGGCAACAAAATTGTGGGAACCACATGCAACTGCAACAGTACAAGTTAAAGGTCATGAGAGGTGAACTCTAACCATAAGAGGAAGTGACTGAAACAGCTGAAACATGTGATTGGCAGGGATTGACATGAGCAAAAGGTCGCTTGAGTGACTAAAACAGGGGCTAAACACAGCTCAAATAACAGAAGTGTACATGAATGGCTGGCACAAAGGGCGTGTTTGGTTCCCGCCTGAGCCACTGCCGCCGCAAGTGTGGCCACGCCGTGAGTGCGGCGGACAAAACGGCCGCCCGACTATTGGCGAGCTGGGGCGCGCGTTTTGAACTGCAGGCTGCGGCGTGCACCAAACCGGCGGCAAAGTGTGGCGGCAGCGTTTGGCTCCCGCGGTGTGCCGCATGTGCGGCGCGGCGGCCTGCGTGGTTTGGAAGCCATCCAAACACGCCCAAATTCCTTCATAGGATCATAGCAGACACTACTCATGGTACGAACTTAGTATTATATGCTTTTAAATAGCCAGATATATAGATGTAAAATGCAAAATGCAAAAAACTTAGCAGTTTGGGAGTCTATAACTGGACGTAAAATGCTAGCTGGAGGTAATGACATAGCTTAGCATGTTTTGTACAGGGGAACGTAATAAATGGATTTTTTGTTAACCAACTTCTCTTTCTACAAGTATTTCTTGTTACAAAAAGTGTAGGATCTGATACACATTTTTTTGCTTAAATTGTTGCACAAACTGTTATAAAATTATCGGTTAGTGGAATTGATGGACAGTTGTTTTGCATAATCCGAACAGAAGATAACCTTTCCACCTACTCCCTCCGTCGTAATATACAAGGGGCAACTCCCCTATACACGCAGACCAAGGAATGAAGTTAATCCAAACACCACGTCAATTAATCAAAGCACTAAATGATGCGGGCACCGTGTATATAGAGTAATACAGTGCAGGGGCAGGCCAAAATAGAGCTGAGCATTAAATTTTGCACGGGTACATGGGCACCAAAGGGAGTCAGAAGGACGTCGCGCCCTCTATTATGGGACTTCAAATAAAAACAGTTACACCTTATATATTGAGACAGAGGGAGTAACTTCCAAAAAAGAAAAATTCATTAAGCCCTTTATTCGTGTGTTTCAATTGCAACTTTAAACGATAAGATGAGCATATATTAGGAATATAAATCGAGCTTTTATAATTCAGATTAGCAAGAAGGATAGCCAAGCACACATAGAAATTCTGCCAGCAATACTTCACAAATATTTAATTGACTAGACTGGAATCAGCAATTCTATCCCAAATGTCCATGTTAATCCATCGGATTTTCTAGTGCCAAAAACAATGCAACTTTGTAACATTTTGACCCTATGACTACAAACAAAAGTATCGGACTGGCAGCTACTCCCTCCATTACAAATTATAAGACGTTTTGGCTTTTCTAGATACATTGCTTTTACTATGTATCTAGACACAGTGTGCATAGCAAAAAATTATGTATCTAGAAAAACTAAAACGCCTTATAATTTGGAATTGAGGGAGTAATAAACTTCAATAGTTTCCTTGAATCAAGGTTCCTCACTGATACACGCAACACAAAAAAAAAACTCACAAAAAACAAGCTACACGACACGTGCGCCAATCATATTAATGTTTGAGGATCAACACCAACGGATAATAAATTGCGTGCTGGATTGCAGATTTCATCTAGAAAAGAACAAAGCAGTTATAGTTAACCACCTGTTGCGTGCCATACACTGATGCATAAGGCCCTCCATACTGCGCAGCAGCCCCTTGTCCTGCACGCGCGCCAAACCGACCACCATCAGTGCCACCTGCCGCTGTCGGGGCTGCAAATCCAGTGCTACTAGGCTGAAATAGAGAAAACATTCCAGCCAAAGTGGCGGGAACGCAAATGATTATTCATAACGAATCTGCGCCCAGCAACAAAAGAAAGCAGCCAGATCCTTCACAGAGCCTTACGATTTGGCCGTACGGCTGCTGCCCGCCATAAGGCGGCTGCTGGCCGTAGTGATTGGGCCCTTTGGGAGGAAACATGGCGGTCGCGCCCACCTAGGGGCTCCTGCACGGGCACGAGACCCGGACGAAACAATCCACGCGCACGAACAAGCGCCTGCGAGGAAAGAAGGAAACCCTAGATGTTTTAGCACCAAAAGAAACGAGACTACAACGAGTCCAACCCAATACAGCCACCGTATCCGCAGATTCGATCCACTGCCCGATGCATGGGCTAGGGTTTACCCGCGAGATGGAAGTGGAGGCCAGATGGCGTCGGATGGAAGTGAATCCCCCGTAGGCCACGGCTTCAGGACAGTGCCGGGCCGGCGGCCGGAACCCGGAGGCAACGGTTGGCAGCGGAAGAGCGGCGAGGGTTGGCGGCGGGCAGCGGGCGGCGGGCGGCGGGCGGGTTTCGGCCAGGGGTTCGGAGAGCGCGAGATAGGGGTGTAGCCTGTTGCGCCTGTACGACCAGGATGCTCCGTTATTATTTTGCTCGACAATTCTATGCCCCTTGATGGGCTCATCATGGGCCTCGCATACTCCTATTTTACCATAGATCAACTCCATTAGTCTAAATATGCAACCTATGCTCAATTTGAGCCGTGGAGGCTAAAAAAACAAACTCATGCAACTACCTGTTAGACTATCTAAATTTGTTGGTCCAATAAATTTCTCCTCTCACTATC
The DNA here is from genome assembly GCF_019320115.1 of Miscanthus floridulus. NCBI lineage: Eukaryota > Viridiplantae > Streptophyta > Magnoliopsida > Poales > Poaceae > Miscanthus > Miscanthus floridulus. The sequence goes on from NC_089598.1 coordinate 77,882,974, forward strand.
TATGCTCAACAAATCAGGCTACCTATATTTTCTTCCGCCCACGCGCACCTCTCTCTCCTCACCGCGCTCGCTTGCATGGGCTCCCCAGTGGCACCCGTCCCCATCGCGCACCCTCCTTGCGCGCAAGTCTACCGGTTTAGAATTATGCATGCTACCAAACACTCTCCTCAACGCGCTCACTCGCACAGGCTCCCGGGTGGCACCTGTCCCCGTCGTGCACCCTCCCCGGCGCACAAGTCTACCGGCTTAGGATTATGCATGCTACCAAACACTAGAAATGTTTCCATATATATATGCAATCCAATTTCCAATACAAGCCAACCAAACACCACTTTCATTGTATTAGGCTAGGCTGGATTAGGTTAATCTCCAATAGACATTATGCAAGATAGATCAATACAGACAACCAATTAGACTCACAGTGTCTTCACAATAGTTGATTTCTTTAATATCCAAGTGCTCACCAAGAAGGGTAAAGAAAAAATCAGTTTGTTACAGCAGCACTGTCAAGTAAGTTTTGCATCACTCCACCACTGTAGTCTTGTCGGTGTTTCGAACAAACACCGGCTAGTAAATTTGTAGTTGTTGCACGTTAGTCTCGGATGGTGCACTAAAGGACATAAGATTTATACTGGTTCGGGCTGAATGTCCCTACGTCCAGTCTACTGCTGCTCGTGTTATTAGTACCGGAAAAGGTTCGTAGTAGAGGGTACAAACGGTCGAGAGAGGGAGAGGTCCCAAGTCTCTGATCGAATGGTCGAAAGGATGCCTAAGGGCTCGGTCGCTGCTTGGTTGTATGTGTGATGTGTTGTGTATGTTGAACTAATCCGCCAAAAGTCGGTCCCTCTAGTGGGGAGCCCTGCCCTCCCTTTTATAGACCAAGGGGGGAGCAGGGGTTACAGATGGGAGAAAAAGAAAAATGCCGAAGGTATAGAAGATCCTTTAAGGAAGCCGGGTCTTTCTTTTTCCCTGTGCCTACCCTGCTTAACATGGCAGGCCGTGTCAGAGGTGACGTGTTCGCTGATCCTCGTAGGCCATGCCCTGGCCTCATTTAGCAAGTGGGTGTGTCCCATCCTATGCCGGCGGACGGGGCGGAGTGCCGGAGAGCCGAGCTATGACCCCTTGAGGAGTAACAGGGGAAGTGACCATACGTCCGTCACTGTAGATGATGTGATTTCTGTCTTGGACCGCAGTGGCTGTCGTATGCCTGTGTTAGTATCCGCGCCTGAGGACTGAAGGCGGCGCCTACTACACTTATGCGACAAAAGTCGGCGCCTACAACACTATTCAGGCACTGTTACGTCGGAAAGGACCTAAAGCGCCCGTCCCATCGTATCCTGACGGTACCTTCCTACAGGCGTGCAGGGCATGGTCCTCGATACTGCGTTTGACTCGAATGTCCAGTCGTACCCTGTGCTTGTCATCATGAAGGAGCAGGGTACAATCGTTGGGCGAGGCGGAGCCAGCCCTTAGCCGTCGGGTGAGGCGGAGGCCAGCCCTCAGGGGTCGGGCGGGGCGGAGCCTGCCCTCGGATGTCGGGCGAGGCGGAGCCAGCCCTTAGCCGTCGGGCGAGGCAAAGGCCAGCCCTCAGGGGTCGGGCGGGGCAGAGCCTGCCCTCGGACGTCGGGCGAGGCGGAGCCAGCCCTTAGCCGTCGGGCGAGGCGGAGGCCAGCCCTTGGGGGTCGGGCGAGGCGGAGCCCGCCCTTGGAAGTCGGGCGAGACGAAGCCAGCCCTTAGTCTTTGGGCGAGGCGGAGGCCATCCCTCGGGGGTCAGGCGGGGCGAAGCCTACCCTTGGACATCGGGCGAGGCAGAGCTAGCCCTTAGCCATCGGGCGAGGCGGAACCAGTCTTCCGTCGTTTGGGCAAGAAGCGTAGTAGTGCTCTTTGTCTGACTAGAAGCGTCAACATTCGATGGTCATTAGTCCCTCCTCATTGGGTACCCCGGTATGAGGTCCTCGACAGTAGCCCTCGAGCCTCCGGGTGATTCAGATAGAATCGCCTGGAGGGTATTTCGATTTGCCAGAGGGTGCGCGCGAGCTAAAGATGGCAATGGGGACCCATGACCCGATACCCAACGGGTATTTACTCCATTAGGGTTTAAATATGGACTAAACACACTACCCATGGGTACGTAAATAAACCAAACCCTTCACCCATCGGGTACGTGGGTATGGGTATGTTCCAGCAATCCTCGTACCCGTTTACCCATGGGTGAAAATACCCAGCCAAAAACTAAATAAGCCCACCAGCCCATGTAAAACCCTAGGTTCACCCGCCGGTCCCGCTTGGCGACTTGGCCGCTGGAGCCCTCGACCGCTCAAGGGAGGCTCGACACCTGGCCTCCCACCGCCGAAAAATAGGCGCGTGAGTAAAGCGCATCGTTACCTCGTCTCGGTGCTGGCAGCCTAGCACCGCAATCACCACTCACCAAAAAAATTGCCGCCACCGCCGAAAAACTACGCCGCCCGCCCGCCCCTCGTGACCTCGTCTCAGCGTCTCACGTATTCGCATCGCATCGAAGCGCCAGGAACTCGCCACGCCATGCCGGCGACAGAGCAACTTGAGCAAGAACGGTGATTGCCCTATTCCCCTTCCCCTAATCCCCTTCATATCATATTCTTTGCACTTGCAAGCGCAGCACTGCAGAGGCGCTCGACCCTCCGCGCTCCTTTGCCTCTTTCCCCCGCACTAACCAACTCCTTCACTCCGGTGTCAAGGGATTTCGTGGAGGTCCTGGAGGATGGTGTCCACCTGAAGCCGCCCAGATCTCGAGCTCGTCGACGCCGTGAACACTCTAAAGCTGCAAGATCCGGAGGTCCAAGTTGAAGTCACCACCGACGCTCCTGCAGCGGAGAACGGCGCCAGCGTCGCCAGTACTCTTGTATCCAAGCCCAAGAACGGGAACTACGCCGCTCATACATCCAAGTCCAAGAACACCACCACCAAGGAGAAGAAAAGGACCGGGGTTACTGCGGCCGTGGAGAAGACGAAGCAAAAGGACGGCTGACCCCCTCTTTCTCTGGCTTCATCTCGGGAAGGTGCTGCTGCTCCTTTTGGCCGCTGCTCCTCTTCTGCAGCCACATCTTCGGATGGAGGTGGTGCAGTAACTAATACTCGGCCTCCTAGTACTAGCCGCAAGTTGCTGCAGCCACTGATGTAAGTAAACCCAAGAACAATAGTGCTAGTGCCAAATTGTATTTATTCTGAGTATATGCTTCTTCTAGTTTAAATGAACCAAAGCATATCCTGCCATGTCTGTCAAACCCACCATATCACCATGTCTTTGCTTTCAGGTTTTGTTTATTGGCATGCCTAAATTTTTTATTTCATCTTGACATATAGAAACATTTTACTATGGACATCATGACCATGCATGCATATAGGCAATATAGCATTGCATTCAGTTAGTATACCGCTAAAATAACTTTATTTTTTCCTATTTTTAGTGACATAGCTATCCTAGCTCCTCAGTTGTACTGCCGTGTTGTGCAATTACCAATTCCCCTATTGCCATATGTAAGCAGTTCAAATAGAACAAATTGATAGATTTTGCTTGTTTCCCATGTCCTGCCATACCTGTTATGTTTGATATTTTTTATAGCATATCTTTTTTTATTAACATTCATTCTTATTATGTCATACAGATTGAAAAAAATGAGTACTAGCCGTGATAGCTAGGGTGGACCGATCGGCTGTTGAATTGTTGATTTTCATGTGCATGAATAAATTATTGACGGGTACGGGTGACCCACCGGGAATGATTTACCCGGCCGGGTATGGGTCTGAGGAAAATTCCCCACCCATGACGGGTATGGGTATTCTGGTGGTACCAAATTTTTATGGCGGGGATGGGTCTAGGGTGGCCATACCCAATGGGGATTTACCCATTGCCATCCTTAGCGCGAGCGCACCCGTCGGGTGTAGCCCCCAGGCCCCCGGGTGATTCGGATAGAATCGCTCGAGGGTAACTTCGGACCCTTCATGGGTAAGGCTGTGAGATTCGGTTTTTGTCAACTGGGTAGTTTTTTAGGGGAACCCTAGTATCCCGTTCGCGGGGATCTTGTCCAGGGTCAGCCCGGCTAGGGCTCGACTACGGGTCGAGGTCCTACTGATGCTCGTGTCCCTGAATCCTGGTCGCTTGCGGGCCCATCCCTTGTTGGGACGGCCGTTGAGACTGTTGGGACAGCCCTTGGACTTCTAGGCCTAGGTGGGCCAGAGAAAGGGTCCTTTGACCCGTATTCCCTCGGTGGGAAAAGTGTCCCGGTCTGCCTAGGGAAGGCGAACTGTCCGGCGCGATTTTGGTGGGAAATGATAGGGATCGCGGGCGCGTATCCCACGACATGACGCAGCGATGTGTCGTGGCAGGCTCGGAGATCGAGGCGGACGGTTGCCCTTCTCGCATCCGTCGCCCCTATAAAACCACGGGGTTCGCCCCTAGGGTTCCGTACTTCGCCTTTTTGCCTTCGCATCGTCAACCTCCGCCACCAATTGCCAGAGCCTCCCGTATTCGCATCGCGGCCGCCGTCAAGCTCGCATCCGCTACCAAACCCATAGCCACCCCCTCCCAATTTGTGTCAATGGAGCCATGGTGCAGGTCCAACATCACCCCTCAACGCCTGGAGGGCCTCGTTCGTCGTGGCCTCCTTCGCCCGCTGACTGCCGCCGAGGAGTGGCGGCTGCCTGGTGATGAAGACAAGTCGTCGCCGCCCAAAGGGTATGTCATGTCCTTTGCTCACTTCCACGAGCGGGGATTCGCCATACCCGCTCATCAGTTCCTTCGGGGGTTGTTGGATTACTACTAGGTGGAGCTGCAGCACCTTGCCCCCAACGGGATCCAGCACATTGTGGCGTTCATTGCCCTAAGCGAGGGGTTCTTGGGGATTAGTCCCCAATTTGACCTGTGGCGGTATCTCTTCGCCGTCAATCTTCTAAAGAAGCGGGTCGGGAAGCAAGATCTGCACGCGTCGGTGGGATGCGATGGCATCCACCTCCGCAACAACCGGGCAGAAGCGTACCCGTTAATGCGGTTGTCGACCTCCAACAAGGGGTGGCATTCACAATGGTTCTATGTCAAGGATGTTGCCACCTCCCCCTTGCTAGTTTTCTCTAGGCGCTTCATCATGGAGGCCCCGGGGTCGTGGAAGTGGGGTGTCCCGGCCAAGGAAAAGAAGCACATCAATGACCTTCTTGCTGCCATCTGAACTCTAAAGGACAGGGGCATGAAGGGATCGGGGATCATCAGCGCCTACCACGTGAGGAGGGTGGCGCCACTCATGGCACGCGCGCTCCCCCTACACCAGATGGTGCCCGGAGCGTCGCTTGAAGGGACAGTGCTTGTCGACGAAGCACTCCCTCCCTCCGAAGTGGCGCAGCGCATCAAGGAGGTGATGGAGCCTTCGAAGGACACCACTAGAGTCGTCCTTGATTTTGTGTTTTCGGTGCCAGGGCATCCCCCAATACGGCTGGAACCGGGGTTCATCGACTTTGTAAGTTTTCTTTCTCCGTGCTCTTTTTTACTTGAATTTCTGACCCCTTAAAGCTGACCTTGGGATGGCGGGACCAGCCGAGGGCACTATTCTTCAAGGAAAGCCCGGCTCCATTGTCGAAGGATCGAACCCTGGTGAAAGCGAACCGTATTGCGGCCGAGTGGGACAAAAGGACGAGGGAGCTCAGGAAGAAGAAGCTACTTCGGAAGCAGCAAGCACGAGATCGAGGAGAGGAGATAGGAAGTGATGACGACGACGATGAGTTTGACAAGGCAGCTGGCGGCATGGATTGGGGTGTCCTGGAGGGCGAGGATTTGTGGACAGGTGCCCACCCGTCCACGCAGGGACCCTTCCCGTTCCACGCGGGGGGAAGCGAGCCCTCGAGACCGGCGGAGATAGGCCTAACCGTCGGCCCGTCCTCAGGACCGATGGAAGCGGGCGGGCCTATTGCCGTGCCCGGGGTGCCGGTGGAGGGGGGTAGCTTTGATGCCGCTCCCCATGAGCCGACAGGGGCGGGCGGATCTGCCGCCACGCCCGAGGTAACGGCAGAGAGGGATGGTTCTGCCACCATGCCCTCGGAGACAAGGGAGGTGAGCCTTTCTGCTCGGGAGCAGGGGCAGGCTCGAAGCGACCCCACCCTGACGAGGTGGAGCCAAAAGCCAGGGGTTCATCCCCCAAACGTCGTCTAATAGCGCCAATGTAGTTTGCCGACTCCTCTCTTATCTCTGTTTTTCTCTATTTTTCGTGGTGACTCACGACTTTCGTTTCTTCTACAGCACCGAGGGGCGGTCAGACGGGGCATTCCTATAGCGCTAGCGCCCAAGAAAACCCTCGCCCTTCAGGCGAGGTGGGGGCCACTGTCTGACGTTGCTCCCGTTTCGGGTGGGAGTGAAGTCGGTGCCATAGACTCGCCGGTAGGTCTAGCACCGCTTGTGATGGTGCATGCGCCCTCGATGGGTTGAGCAATTGGCGCAGCCGAGGGATCACCCTCGGAGGTTGCCACACGACTGGCGACGGAAGTGATCTCGCCTTCGGCGTCAGAGCAGGTGGAGCTGTTGGCCATACCCATTGCATCAGCTACGGTGGTCGAGGAGCAGCCGGATGAGGTCCCGCCGACAGGGGCAGAGGTGACGGTAGCTGCGATGGATGGACCATAGCCAAAAGCTATGGTGGCGGCGCTCAAGGTAGCGGCACGTCCCGTGTCACCGACGGCCTCTGAGGCGACGCCCGTCCTGGGCAGGACGGAGGAGGTCACTGGTGAGGGACCCTCGGACGCCGCAGTGGTCGCCGAGGAGGCCGGCAGGGAATTGTCCCTGTCCCTAACATCGGGGGCAGCCGCCCGCCCTTGCATGACGAGCACCCGCTCCGGTGGGGGAGTCCACAGGATGCGTCGGCGATGATCTTCACCCTCGACGATGGCGTCGAGGACATGGATAGGGAAAGCCTTGGTAATGGGATCATGGCCATGTTGGATGCTCTAAACCATGCCCATGGCGCCCTTCAAGACGTCATCATTCCCGCTGGCCAGGTATTTGCTTGATCTTGCCTCTTGTTTTTTCCTTTCTTCGTCTATTTTTATTTTCTGATCACCTGTCTTTTTTCCAGTCTCTTGCTGCTCATAGCCGGTAGAAATCCTGGTTCCTATGTGAACATAAGGAAGAGTGGGACCGCCTCGTCGATGAGGCACGGCTGCATAGGGACGTGACCGCCCAGCTCCGCTAGAGGGTGGCCGAGCTGATTCCCCTCGTGGCAGAGGCGGATGATCTTCGGCAGTAGGAAGCTGAGTCTCGCCAGCATGCAGAGGATGCCGCAGGGATGCTCTAGGATCTAGTGGCGAGGGTGTGGCGTGACGTGGAGGAGGCCGCCAGGGTGCAGAAGCAGCGGGACGAGCTGCTCCAGCGGGATGCCGAGGCCCGCCAGTGGATCGTCGACCTCCTAGGCGAGGTGGAGAAGGAGCAGGAGCTCAGGCTACGAGCTGAGGAGAGGTCTGTGGCCCTAGAGCAGAGGGCGAAGCTGGACGCCGAGGTGGTCACTTGGCTACGTGGGGAGCAAGATGAGCAAAGCCAGACCTTGGAGAGGCTTCGCTCAGAGCGTGGTGCGATCTACGGGGAGCATGACCACGCCGTGCAGGAGCGTGATGAGGCGCAGCAGAGGATCAGCTCCCTCTAGGCCAAGCTTGATACCACAAAGGCTTAGAAGCTTGAGGCCAAGTGTGCCACTGTCGGACTTGCCAGGGATCTCACCGAAGCAAGGAGTGTTCTTCAGGCGGAGAGCAATGAGCTCGAACTCTTGAAGGTTGGCCTGAGCGTTGTCTGTGACGACCTATGGGTGCTGCAGGCAGAAGGGACCAGCTTGCTCGCGGCCTGTGCCGTAGATATCATAGCGCGGGTGCGCCAACTAGAGAAGGAAGCTTTTCGCCTGGCGGTTATCCAAGCCTTCGCCATCACCCGCTCGCATTATGATGAAAACATCAACCTAAGGGCAATGAGCCTGGGTTTCGCGCCTAGCTATGAGCTCTCTGAGCTGGATGAAATAGAAGCAGCGGTGACTCCTCTCGCGGAAAGCCTGGCGAGCAAAATTGAAGACATGGTTCTCCCTCGGAGGGGTAGTTAGTTAGTTGAAATAAATATTTGTCTGTAATACGTGGACAAGTGTTGGTACTTTCATGTCCGAAAATAGATTCATGACTTTGTTTCGTTTCGTTTCGTTTATTTGATCTTACCTTTTTCCCTTTTTGCGATGAAAAAAGATTTATGCGATTCGACCCTTCCGCTCGTTAAGACTGTAGGGCCCGAGGTGTTCAGGGGAAATTTTGATTGTGCTGGTGAGCAAAATTACCGTAGCCGTCTGATCATGGGCTTTTTGCGGTCTTACCTACCTATCTATTCCCCCAAACCTTGCCACTAGTCTCGACGCGAGGAAAAGGTCTGATGTAATGACTGTTTCGAAAAAAAGAAAGGAGGTACTCATACCTTTGTCAGCCCTCGAGTGACATCCGACCCCTTGCGGTCGCTGGGGCTGGATGTTACTAGAGACCGGAGCGAGGGTCACGAACTTAGTCTTGCATTCACACGTACCCCTTACTTAGGATTTTGGCGATCGCTGCGTAACCGTGTGTTTGGTCTTATCGCTGGCTCGGCCTTCCCCGAGCCCCTGCGCATGGTGGGGATTCGGTCAAGGGTCAGCTTGTTTTGTGACTGTCGCCCCGTCCATGGTTTCCGTAACTAGAGGGGTTAAGGCGATGTTACTTGCCTCGATGGCTCGAGTGACGTGCTTTATGAGCTCGCTAACGGGGATGTTCGGACGGAATCCAATCCCGTTTGTTTTGCGACAGGATCGGCAAAGCCCTCGGGTGGTGTTCCGTTGCTCCTTGACCCGCCTTCCAACAGATTCCCCCTCAATAGGGATTCTATGGGCTCGGCTAGAGGCTGGATTGAACTAGAAGGTTGAGATGACCCTTTCCGCCGTAATGCGGGTTGGGCAAAGGCCACTGAGGCTTATCTGTGTTTTTCTCCCCTGGCTCTTGTTGGACGCAAGGCGGCCTTAGACCCTCCGTGGGTCAGCCTTCGAACCTTGGTCTCTCGATCATGGACCGAGCGGCTCGAGCCCCCGAGCCCGTTAGGGTCTATTAGGGGTCGGCCGTGTTTCGCGTGTTACCCCATCCTCGATTTCCGCAACCAGAGGGGCTGAGTTGATGACACTTGCCTCGATGGGGTCAGGTACGTTCGTGTGAAATCTGGGTTCATCATTCACTGACGGGGTCGGCAGAGCCCTCATGTGGCATTTCACTACTTCTTAACCCGCCTCCCAGCAGATGCCCAAGCCGTTTGATAGTCTCAGGTGGCCCGTTGGCCTCTCCTCGACAGAGATTCTATGGGTTTAGCTTAGGGTTAGAATCGATCAAGAAAGGTCGAGATGTCCCTATCCGCTTCTGAGTAGGGTCAGGCAAGGTCGCTGGGGCTCATCTTGGTTTTTCTCCCCTGGCTCTATTTGACGTGAGGCGGCCTCGAGCCCTTTGTGGGTCAGCCTTTGAACCTCGGTCAGTCACCGCTCATATTGAATGAGGCGGCTGCCGCTTTGTGGCACGACATGAAGCATTGGGATGCAACGATTTGCATATGCAACGTTTGGATGTATGGATTCAATGTATAATTTAATTGAAACGAAAGTGGGGGGTCGGTAATGTTACCTTGGTGGCGTGAGCGACAGGAAGCTCTTACCAAATATGTCAGTGCAGGGTTCGGGTCTGACGTTTACGACGAGGTTGGTGTAATCTACATAAGCATTGCCATTTTCTGTTTCTGTCTCTCGGTGGCAATCCGAGCCGTTCGATTGATTTAGACAACCTAACAGCTTCTCCTTGAAGGAGATTCTGCAGGAGGACCCCTCCTTACCCTTCTCGAGAAGGCAGGAGGTAAAGCTCATGGTGCGGGGAACTATGAATTCGATTATGCTGGTGAACAAAAGCACCTTAGCCACCGGGGCGTAGGGTCTGGCGGTTCATCTGGTTGTATTCAAAGTTTTATACCCACACACCGTGCTTCTGGTTTTAAACGTAAGGAGGGGTCAGGCAAGGAGGATGTCTAAAATAGGTAGACACTCTCGGCAGCCCCGAGCAATGTCCATGCCCCTACCGTTGCTGGGGTCGGAAACTCGATAATGAAATTAACGCGTAAAGTAAGAAAACAGAGGTGCTTATCTTTCTGTGGCCGTTCGTTCGTCGTTTCGCCTGGGCCATTCGATCGACCCAGGAGGCCCGTTGGGCCCCCCTGGATGGGGGTTTCGTTGTCGGGTCATTCCATGGTCCTGCCTGGGGAAGCAGAGAGTCGCCTACATGCGGGTGTGCCCTGGTTCTCACGCCTGGTGCGCATTAGTGGCGGGCCACTCCTAGGAACATCTTGTTTGACCAGGCGACATCTCATCGACCAGAGCGCGTCCCCTCAGGTTCCCGTCGGCATTGATTTCCCATCTGCATTGAATAAGGGAAGGAAGAGAGTTTTTCGTCTCAACCTTTCGCCTTTCCTCAGTTGCTGCGCATCTTCCTTAAATAGGGAGGGGGAGGGGAGTTCTCATCCCATTCTCTCGCCTGTTCTTGGGCCGCTACCTTCTTCTCCTTATTTTCCACCAAATGCATTCCTGCGTCGCGGCGGGTCCTAAGTGAGAGAGGGTAATGCCAGAGAGAGAAAAACTCACAGATCCGCTCATGAATCCGGAGTGTGATGTCGAGCTGGAGGTCATCCAACATAGATGAGGTGGTACAGGCCACCTTTGCTGAGAAGGGGCCACTGCCACCGAAGGAGGAGGGGCACTGGAGGGTGCGAGCATCATTGGCATTGCCGTTGTTTGTTGCGGCCTTTCCTCGATGGGAGATGCCCCCACCCAGGTGTCGTTGTTAGGGTTGCGGCTAATGACGATGGCGTAGTTCCTGGATGACCTGACAGAGGTGCCATTGTCAGGGTTGCAGCTGATGATGGTGGCGTAGTCCCTAGACGACCCGGCGGAGGTGCCGTTGTCAGGGTTGCGGCTAATGATGATGGCGTAGTCCCTAGACGCCTCGGGGAGGGCACCATAGTCGCCGATGTGGTGCTCGACATTGCAGATGATGGTGCCCTCAAGGATCCCATGGAAGGGTAGGGCGTCGCCGATGGAGAACGTGGCACGACGACCATAGCGGTGCTCGTAGTCGGGCTGGTCAAAAACTATAATCGAATAAGTTTGTGGGGGAGCCCCCGAGTGAACAGTCTTTTATATTTATGAATACGTTAGTCCTTTTCATGATGGGATCACTTTGTAAGTGGTGAATTTGTGCAAGAATGAACAAATTTTCATCTTTTGTTACGGCAAACAGTTTTTCATATTCCTCTTTTTCTGTAGAAGAGGTTTCGGTGCCTTCTGACCCTTCCCATGGTTTAGGTTGCAAAAACTAGGAGTGTGGGTGAATCAATTCTGATCACGCTGGTGAGCAAGGAGGTCGTAGCCGCTAGGGCGTGGGTTTCCCGTAGTCCTACCAGTTGTACTCAGAATTTGTTCCTGAAATCTTAGTCCTTAGGACTTGTTATGAGAAGAATGGAAAACTTAGAGAACGTTTGCAGAGGTAACACAGAGGAAGTGTTTGTAAGATAAACGTACTTATATCGCTTATATCAGCCCCTGAGTGAGGTCCGACCTCTCGCAGTTTGCAGGGGTCGGATGTCACTAAAGATCAGGGATTTCTGAAGACAAAAACTGGTAAGGGAAAGTATGCGTTTATTAAGGAAAAAACGACATAGCTTCTCAATGTTCTAGGCGTTGGTGAAGACCTCACCGTCGATGGTTTTCAACTTGTAGGAGCCTGGCCGGAGTACTTCTGTGATGATGTACGGCACCTCCCAAGGTGGGGAGAGCTTGTGACGGTCCTTGTTGCTCTGCACGAGGCGGAGAACTAGGTCCTCGATGTTGAAGGCTCGGTCCTGCACCCATCGGTTGTGGTACCGACGCAGCGCCTGCTGGTATTTGTCCGAACGGAGGAGGGCGATGTCGCGGGCTTCGTCCAGTTGGTCCATGGCATCTTCGTGGGATGCCTTGGCTCCTTATTCGTCGTATGCTCTGATTCTTGGCGCTCCGTAGTCGAGGTCCGTCGGGAGGACGACCTTGGAACCGTATACCTTGAAGAAAGGCGTGTAGCCAGTGGCCTGATAGGGAGTTGTCCTTAGGCTCTAGAGCACCATAGGGAGCTCGGCGACCCAACGTGCACCGAACTTGTTCAACCGATTGAAGATCCTAGGCTTGAGGCCCTGTAGGAGCATGTGTTTGCGCGCTCAACCTGCCCATTCGTTCGGGGGTGCACGACAGCATCCAATCGACTCGGATGTGTTGTTCATCGCAAAATCGAATGAATTTCTTTCCGGTGAACTACGTGCCATTATCTGTGATGATGGAGTTCGGTACTCTGAAGCGATGGATGATGTCGAGGAAGAACAACATAGCTTGCTCGGATTTGATCGCAGAGATCGGCCGAGCTTCGATCCATTTTATGAACTTATCGATGGTGACAAGCAAGTGGGTGTAGCCCCTGGGCGCCTTTTTGAGAGGCCCAACCAGATCGAGCCCCTAGACCATGAAGGGCCACGTGATAGGGATCATCTAGAGTGCCTGGGCCAGGAGGTGAGTTTGCCGAGCGTAGTACTGGCACCTTTAGCAGGTGCGTACGATTTGCTCGGCGTCAGCTACTATAGTGGGCCAGTAGAAGCCTTGTCGGAATGTGTTCCCCACCAAGGTTCTAGGCATGACATGGTGACCATAGACCCCACCGTGGATATCACTTAGCAGAAGCTTCCCTTGTTCGACGGGAATACAGAGCTATAGGATCCCAGTGTGGCTCCTTTTGTAGAGTTAACCCTCTACAAGAACGAAGGATTTGGCGCGATGTGCGAGCCGTCGAGCCTCCGTCTTGTCCGTTGGCAGCGTGTCGCGGAGGAGCTAGTCGAGGTAGAGTGTTCTCTAGTCACCCAGAGGGTCGGGCTCTGTCGCTGGATCCTCTTCAAGCTCCATGACACTGGGGCGAGGCAGAGTGGTCGGTTGATCAGCCCTCGGGGCTAGATCAGATGGGCCATTGTCAGCCCATTCTGACCCTTCGTAGCACACCAAGGGTTTGTGCTGGTCACTGGCGAAGATGCCCATCGGCACCGGCTCTCGACCGGACGCCGCCTTTGCAAGTGTGTCGGCCACCTCGTTGAGGCGCCTTGGAATGTGATTGAGTTCGAGGCCATCGAACTTGTCCTCCAGCCGTCGGACTTCTCGGCAGTACGCAACCATCTTGGCATCGTGGCAACTTGACTCCTTCATGACTTGGTTAACGACCAGCTGAGAGTCACCCCCGAATGTCAAGGCATCGGATGCCCAACTCGACGGTGATGCGTAGGCCGTTGATGAGTGCTTCGTATTCAGCCACATTATTTGATGAGGGGAAATGGAGCCGAACCATGTACCTCATGCGGACCCTGAGGGGTGATATGAAGACCAACCCCATGCCGGAGCCCTTTCTCATCAGCGATCTGTCGAAGTACATCGTCCAGTACTCTTGATCGACGACCGTCGGTGGTGTTTGGACCTCGGTCCATTCGGCGATGAAGTCAGCTAACACCTGGGATTTGATCGACGTTCGGGAGGCATATGTGATGCCTTGATCCATCAGCTCGAGTGCCCACTTTGCAGTTCTTCCTATGGCGTCTTAGCTTTGGACGACCTCACCGAGGGGGAATGACGTCACAACCGTTACGGGATGTGACTTGAAGTAGTGGCGCAGCTTCCTCTTGGAGATGAGGACGGTGTAAAGGAGCTTCTAGATTTGGGAGTAGCGGGTTTTGGAGTCAGATAGTACTTCACTGATGAAGTACACAGGGCACTGGACTTTGAGGGTGTGTCCTTCTTCCTCCCGTTCTACTACCAGGGCGGCGCTGACCACTTGCGTGGTGGCCGCTATATATAGCAGGAGGGATTCTCCGTCGCTCGGAGGAACTAGGATCGAGGGCTTTGTTAGAAGTAGTTTGACCATGTCAAGTGCCTCCTAGGCCTCGGATGTCCACTCGAAGCGGTCGGCTTTCTTCAGGAGCTGATAAAGGGGGAGTCCTTATTCGTCGAGGCATGAGATAAATCGGCTGAGGGCGGCGAGGCACCCTGTGATTCGTTGAACCCCCTTTATGTTCTGAATCGGGCCCATCTTTATGATGGCTAAGATTTTCTCTGGGTTGGCTTCGATGCCACGCTCGGAGACGATGAAGCCGAGTAGCATACCCCTCGGGACCCCCAAAAACATATTTCTTGGGATTGAGTTTGATGCCATTCGCCCAAAGTTTCGCAAAGGTTTGCTCAAGATCGGCAATGAGGTGGTCAGCCCGTTTGGACTTAACTATGATGTCGTCAACGTAGGCCTCAACGGTCCGCCCAATGAGGTCCCCGAAGCATCTGAGCATACATCGCTGGTATGTTGCCCCAGTGTTCTTCAGACCGAATGGCATTGAAACGTAGCAGAATGATCCGAAGGGGGTGATAAAAGATGTCACGAGTTGGTCGGACTCTTTCATCGTGATTGGATGGTAGCCGGAGTACGCATCAAGGAAGCAGAGGGTTTCGCACCCTGAGGTAGAGTCGACTATTTGGTCTATGTGTGGTAAAGGAAATGGATCCTTTGGGCATGCCTTATTGAGGCCCATATAGTCAACACACATCCTCCATTTCCTACTCTTCTTTCGTACAAGGACGGGATTGGCTAACCACTCTAGGTGGTGTACTTCCCTGATGAATCCAGCGACCGACAATTTTGCTATCTCCTCACCGATGGCCCTGCGCTTTTCCTCGTCGAAGCGGCGTAGGCGTCGCTTCACCGGCTTGGAGCCTAGATGGATTTTCAAGGTATGCTCGGCGACCTCCGTCAGAATGCCTAGCATATCCGAGGGTTTCCACGCAAAGATGTCTTTGTTGTCGCGGAGGAAGTCGACAAGCGCGCTTTCCTATTTGGAGGAGAGCGTGGTACCAATGCATACCGTTTTACCCTCGGAGCTGCTGGGATCTATGAGGACATCCTTGGAGCCCTTGGCCGATTCAAACGACCCGGTCGACTTCTTTACGTCGGGCGCTCCTTCGATGACCTCCTCCTTGAGGGCAGTGAGCTCCCTAGAGGCGACGATTGTCGTGGCGTGGCTACAGCACTCGACCTCGCACTCATAGGTGCACTGGAAGGAGGTGCCGACGGTGATGACCCCATGGGGGCCTGGCATCTTTAGCTTGAGGAACATGTAGTTGGTGATGGCCATGAACTTCGCATAGCATGGACGTCCTAGGATGGCGTGGAAGGTTCTGGGGAACCCAACCACCTCGAAGGTGAGGGTCTCAGTCCTGTAATTGAACTGATCCCCAAAGGTAATGGGCAGATCGATCTGTTCGAGTGGCATGGCCTGCTTCCCGGGCACGATGCCGTGGAAAGGCGCTCGGATTGGGCAGAGGTACGTTCGGTCGACGCCTATTACGTCGAGCGTCTTTGCGTACATGATGTTGAGGCCGCTGCCTCCGTCCATCAGAACTTTGGTGAGGTGTTTTGGGCCGATGATCGGGTCGACCACAAGTGGATACCTTCTCGGGTATGGGATGGTGTCCGGATGGTCGGTCTGGTCAAAGGTTATGGTGGACTCCGACCACCGGAGAAAGGGAGGTGTGGCCGGTTGGGCCGTGTAGACTTGGCGGCGTGCGACCTTCTGACGATGTTTGGAGTCATAGGCCATTGATCCCCCGAAGATCATGAGGCAGCCGTCTAGCGTTGGAAAGCCATCGTCCTTCTCCTTGGCGTCATCCGTAGCGGGGGCAGGTTTCTTCCCCTGCTCCCCTTTGTTGGAGCCTCTGGACAAGAACTTCCGCATGAGGCTGCAGTTCTTGAGCTAATGCTTTATGGGGAAGGCGTGGTTCGGGCACGACCCCTTGAGCATTTTCTCAAAGTGGTTCAAAGCGCCCTCTGTGGGCTTTCGACCACCCTTGCGGTCAGTAGCAGCCACGAGTGGGTCCTCGCGCCGTTGCTTCTTATTTTTTCTTTTGGTGGAACGATTGGAGGTGCCGTCGCTGGCACCCTCATCCCGTCTTGCCTTGCCCTCGAGGCGATCGAAGATCGCTCCGACCGCCTCTTCTCCTAAGGCATGGCTGGTGGCGATGTCCAGGAGCTCCTTGGTGGTTCGTGGGCCCTTGTGTCCTAGCTTATGAACCAAGGACTCGTAGGTTGTCCCGGACAGGAAGGCTCCTATCAAGTCGGCGTCGACGACATTGGGGAGCTCGTTGCACTACCCGTAGAAGCACTGGATGTACCCATAAAGGGTCTCACTGGCCTTCTGGTGGAAGTTCTTGAGGTCCCATGGGTCCTAGGGCGTTTGTACGTGCCCTGGAAGTTTCCCACGAAGATCTCCTTCAGATCCGCTCAACTCTAGATTATGTTGGACAACAGGTGTTCCAACCATGCCCGAGCCGAATCGGCCAAGAATAGTGGAAGGTTATGGATAATGAAGTCATCATTATCCGCACCACCAGCTTGATAGGCAAGCTGATAGTCTTCAAGCCAAAGCCCGGGGTTTGTCTCCCCGGAGTACTTAGGGATATTAGTAGGTGGTCGATACCTTGGTGGGAACGCATCGTTGAGGATGTGTCGGCTGAAGGCCTGAGGCCCTGGGAGGCCGGGGCTCGGGCTCTGGTCCTCGCCGCTGTCATAGCATCCGCCGCGTTGAGGATGATAGCCGCGGCGGGCTCCTTCCCTCAGGTCATTGTAGGTACGTCTACGGGCGTCGAGGGTGCTGCGTGCGTCGCGGTTGTGGCCGAGACATTAATGTACCGGGGTTGCAGCGCGCTGCCCATTGCCTTGCAGCGCTTGGTGGACCAATGCGTCCCTGGCAGGACGTACTGAGGGCGTACGCTGGCTGGTGTCGGGCTCGCGTCGCCGAGACAACGAGCTCTCCGCCTGCTGCGCTGCCGCACGCTTAAGTAGCGTGCGGATTTCACAGTGGGCCCTGATGAGGACATGACACCCATGCATATGACCATGTTTGGCACATGGTATAGAGGAGTAGGAGGCCAGCAAGGGTGTCCAAGTCAAGAAGGAGGCCCGAGGCTAATTCGGTTCGAGTCCCCTAGGTGGAGGCCCAAAGCAACTCAAGTTCGAGTCTGTCTCGGACTCCAGGATCAGTCTACCTTAAACTAGTCACCCAGGACGCATCCAGATTTTGTTTTCGATGATACATATATGGTTGGAAAGCTAATTTGATAAGGAAGACAATCCAAGTGGTCTCACATCAAAAGACCTTCAGAATCAATGGGAATCATCGAAATAAGTCAGCATCCAGAATCTATCAGGGTGCTACGACACCGTCTTTTGGTTCATTGGACCGTGTATCGTGTTTGGGCCCATTAGGGAGCGTGTCCAGGGTAGGCTACGACCCTAAGACCTTTATAATCATACGCCTCCGTCGTCATTAGGTCTTAGGTTTTGCTTAGATTATTCTGTCAAGAACAATTTCACCGTTCATCGGTTTGTGAGACTCCAACTTCATGAGATTAATCATTCATCTGCAATTTGATTGCTTTCTTTCTTGTTCTTGCTTATGTTCTTCGTTGCGCAGGCGGGGATTAGCCTTCTTAGCGAGGTCAACCGGATTCATGTCTCGGTTGATAACCAGAGGAGTTGTGGTGCTAAGATTGTAGGGTTCGATCTTTCAATCTGAAGCCAGATCGATGTGTCATTCTCTGCCACAACGATAGTTACCTATACCTAACAGAATATCAGGATCCCTGTCTTCATTAGGCCCGGCGATCCTCGGGCGTTGTGGCCTCTGGAAGGCCACGGAGCAAGGCCGTTGCAGCGGCGATGTTCTAGCTCGCCCGAGCGAAGTGGGGAAGGGCTTTATCGTCGGCGATGATTCTTCGGTTTACATCGTGGGCCACGGCGCGTGCGTGCCCACCATCTCCATGGCGCCTGATCTCCTAATCAACCTCCATGTACTCCGGAACAAGTTGTTGTCTGGCTTCGTCTATTTCCCGCTTTCGGGCTCTCAGCAGCTCCACCCCTACGTGAGGTGGGGCCACTATCCCCCTCTCGATTGCGCCGCCGAGATTGCCTGCCGAGGTAATCTCCTCCACGGAGACGCTTTCGACGTGTTCCTCAGAGGTTTCTGCCATGAAACATTCCCGAGAGGGATGATGGCTCCCCCTGCCGGAGTAAGAGCCAGAGTCTGACCCTGGCCCCTCCACGAGGAGGCAGTGGAGGGATTCCGTAATGCTTTCGATCATCCCTACGAACTTGTTGTTTGAGGGGGATAGGATCGTGCGCTGTGCCACAAGGTGGCTAACGGTCACCGTGGCGTTGCGAAGACCGAACAGAAATGTCGTCGGGGCG
Source organism: Miscanthus floridulus (assembly GCF_019320115.1). NCBI lineage: Eukaryota > Viridiplantae > Streptophyta > Magnoliopsida > Poales > Poaceae > Miscanthus > Miscanthus floridulus. Next base: position 77,901,361 of record NC_089598.1, read on the forward strand.
CTCCATGCGGAGTGTTCCAGAGAGAGGGTGAGGCGACGTGGGTCCTCCCTGGACGGCTGTGGTCCAAGGGAGACCCCGGGTTGGCGCTCAAGCCTCCCGTAGTTGAAGTTGATGGAGGGGAGAGATTGGACGGTGGCATGGGCTAGATCCAACTCTCCTCCCAGCGTGACGATGAAGTCCAGGTCACCAAAACACACGTGCGCGCCTGGGACCCACCTGATTGCGTGGTTAGCCATTCAAGGCCTGATTTGGAACGCGTAGAGGCCCCTACTGATGAGGACATGACACCCATGCATATGACCATGTTTGGCACATGGTATAGAGGGGTAGGAGGCCAGCAAGGGTGTCCAAGTCAAGAAGGAGGCCCGAGGCTAATTCGGTTCGAGTCCCCGAGTTGGAGGCCCAAAGCAGCTCAAGTTCGAGTCTGTCTCGGACTCCAGGACCAGTCTGCCTTAAACTGGTCACCCAGGACGTATCCGGACTCCGTTTTAAACTGGGTGACCAATTTAAGGCAGACTGGTCCTAGAGGCTAAGGTAGACTCGAACTTGAGTTACTTTGGGCCTCCACCTCGGGGACTCAAACCGAATTAGCCTCGGGCCTCCTTCTTGACTTGAACACCATTCCTGGCCTCCTACCCCTCTATACCATGTGCCAAACATGGTCATATGCATGGGTGTCATGTCCTCATCACCTACATGGCGTGCCAACTGTCGGTGTTTCGAACAAACACCGGCTAGTAAATTTATAGTTGTTGTATGTTAGGCTCGGATGATGCACTAAAGGACACAAGATTTATACTGGTTTGGGCTGAATGTCCCTACGTCCAGTCTGCTGCTGCTCGTGTTATTAGTACCGAAAAAGGTTCGTAGTAGGGGGTACAAACGGTCGAGAGAGGAAGATGTCCCAGGTCTCTGATGGAATGGTCGAAAGGATGCCAAGGGCTCGGTCGCTGCTTGGCTGTATGTGTGATGTGTTGTGTATGTTGAACTAATCCGTCAAAAGTCGGTCCCTCTAGTGGGGAGCCCTGCCCTCCCTTTTATAGACCAAGGGGGGAGCAGGGGTTACAAATAGGAGAAAAAGGAAAATGCCGAAGGTATAGAAGGTCCTTTGAGGGAGCCGAGTCTTCCTTTTTCCCTGTGCCTGCCCTGCTTAACACGACATGCCGTGTCAGAGGTGGCGTGTTCGCTGATCCTCGTAGGCCATGCCCTGGCCTCATTTAGTAAGTGGGTGCGTCCCATCCTACGCCGACGGACGGTGCGGTGTGCCGGAGAGCCGAGCTGTGACCCCTTGAGGAGTAACAGGGGAAGTGACCACACGTCCGTCACTGTAGATGATGTGATTTCTATCTTGAACCGTAGTGGCTGTCGTATGCCTGTGTTAGTATCCGCGCCCGAGGACTGAAGGCGACACCTACTACACTTGTGGGACAAAAGTCAGCGCCTACAACACTATTCGGGCACTGTTACGTCGGAAAGGACCTAAAGCGCCCGTCCCATCGTATCCTGACGGTACCTTCCTGCAGGCGTGCAGGGCATGGTCCTCGGTACTGCGTTTGACTCGAATGTCCAGTCGTACCCTGTGCTTGTCATCACGAAGGAGCAGGGTGTAATCGTCGGGCGAGGCGGAGCCAGCCCTTAGCCGTCGGGCGAGGCGGAGGCCAGCCCTCGAGGGTCGGGCGGGGTGGAGCCTGCCCTCAGACGTCGGGTGAGGCGGAGCCAGCCCTTAGCCGTCGGGCGAGGCGGAGGCCAGCCCTCGGGGGTCTGGCGAGGCGGAGCCCGCCCTCGGACGTCGGGCGAAACAGAGCCAACCCTTAGTCTTTGGGCGAGGCGGAGGCCAGCCCTCGGGGGTCGGGCGGGGCGGAGCCTGCCCTCGGACGTCGGGCGAGGCGGAGCTAGCCCTTAGTCTTTGGGCGAGGCGGAGGCCAGCCCTCGGGGGTCGGGCAGGGCGGAGCCTGCCCTCGGACGTCGGGCGAGGCGGAGCTAGCCCTTAGCCGTCGGGCGAACCAGTCTTCCGTCGTTCGGGCAAGAAGCGTAGTAGTGCTCTTTGTCTGACTGAAAGCGTCAACATTCGATGGTTATTAGTCCCAGCTCATTGGGTACCCCGGTATTAGGTCCCCGATAAGTCTGTAGTACCAAACATCTCACACCTAGTAACAGCTTGCTTTGTCAGCCGGATTATCAAAGTCCAACAAAATAAGGTGGATGCCACCCACCGAAGTTCTATAATCGGGTATAGGCAGAATATGACAAATTGCTCAATCCAACTTAGATCTGTTCTGCTGCGCGCATCAACGAGAACTGATGCATACAACCAGAGATGACACCACAACATACCACCAGCCATATGATAAAAAACCGCTAACATAAGGGAGGCTTCTGCAACAATTGACTGCCATCTGAACTTATTTAGAAGGCCGCAATGGTTCGCCAATCTTACTTACAACCTGATAAAAAATGGAAATGTTGAGGCCCTAACTTTTGGCAACAACTCATGTTCCCTTATTATTTCTTATCTCTTCAACAAATAATCTGTGACAATTTACAACTGTTTTAAGGCTACAAATCAATGGAATCGACCCCCCACCCAACCCTGACCCTACTAACCTCTTGTCTATGTACATCGCGGAAACAACAGCTATGTCAACTTCACCACAAAAAAATCAAGGGATGCGCATCAGTTCCTACGCCTGCTCATCATCTGTTCCTATGCTTTGAGGTTGGCTCGCGTCTTGATTGGCTTTAGCTTAACCCCCATGCTCTCGGGAGAGAGGAGCTCCGGTGATATGCAAAACGGATTCAGAGGGCTGCGAGGGCTACAGTTTATCTGGCTTGGCCTGTACAGGCCATATCCCATGAGGAAGTACTCCATTGGTATCAGCATTGCATGAGGTTGCTCCTCTGTCACAACCGAACCACAAGCCTGTACCTGTAGAAACACCAAACTTGGTATGTAAAACCCTAAAATCAATGGTAAAAAAATCTGTGTGCAAATTGATACCTCCACAAGAGCGCTATATCGCCTATCAAGCTTTGCAGTCATGTGAACAGCTTCAGCATGGAACTGGGAATTCTCACCAACAAAAATTAGTGTTCTGCACTGTAGTTGCTTCAGGTTCTCTGTCAAGTCTTTTCTCCTGTATAAAGCATGGCAAAATATTTGGTTCCACTCATCCACTGACTCAGGTATGACCATATGAGTTGATCATATAAGCTTTAGAGATAAAAAGGACATACTCATTGATAGTTTGGATAAATCTCCACACATTCATGCACTGCCGTTGATCAAGAAACTTCATTGAATAAAAGGAGGGTTAAACATCATAAACAAATACATCGTAACTGATAATGAATGAAAGTCTTAGCGCATACGCTTCTACAAGCCTGCACAATATCTGATTCGGGTTCAGTTGAGCCTCCACGTACTCCCTAGGGATCATAAAATTCAAACAAAAGCTTTAAACAGCTACGCAAATATCACATCACATGACATAGCCTAAGCCATTTAGTTACCTTTCCAAAGTAGCGCTGCAACAAAATATCCTTCACGACATTGCACATGCCATAATAATATAGTAAATTTGACATTACCTAAGGAAAAAAAATTGTCAGTACAGAATCATTATTCTGAAGGTAGGTTCTAAGAAGCTTAATATCGAATAACTACCTTATTATAAAACCACTCAGACCATAAGGGAGCTTTACATAGAGGTGAAACGAGAATAAGTCCTAGTACTCGCTCTCTATACTTTGTCTGCAATAAAGAAAAATTACTAAGCAGTTGTGCAAGAAGTACCGAACACACTAGTTTAGAAGAAATCCATACTGCAAATAGAGTAAGAATGTATGCGCCTGCAGTGACACCTAAGCACATAACTGAATCCAGTCTGGAAATACACAAAAAATGAACGAAGTTACTTCACAAATGTCGAGAGAAATTCTGAGAACTAACACTTTATTAATAATGTGCAAATATCTTACCCAAAAAAATCAAGTACGTCTGCGATTTGATCCGCTAAGTCATCAACAGATGCAACAGGTGTGCTCCGCAAAATCGGAGCAGCTCCTAACTGCATGATTTTTCCAAAGATCAGTAAACCATACAACCATGAAAATGTTGATTGAGAATCACCAAATGCATCATGCTAAGATAAACACAGAAAGAATACACTTCACTGTAACAGCAAACTGCACTGACCTCATGTCCTGGGGGGCTGATATGGTAAATGCAAAAATTATGAAGCAGCAATGAAGCTGCTTCAGGACAGAAGAGTAATCCTTGGAAGCAAGACATATCTGATCAACAATAAGGACTTAAGTCAAAGTGCTGTGGAATTCTTAAATGGCCTAGCATAGGGTAAGCACGACTGTAAAACTTACGGTTCAAAGCAATATCTGGGTAAGTAATAAGAGCAGGCTTATCATGGTCACCATATATGGCAACAGATACAGATCCATGGTTGGTTTGTATATGATGTTCCTGAGGAAAACAAGAGGAAATTGTCAACACTTGGAAGAAAAGATGGCAATAACAATTACTAATCCACCAAGTTGTACTTCACACAAGATAAAATCTAAATGAAAATGATTCCCGTGGGTGGGGTGGGTGGGTGCAGAAGGTGGGCAGATGAGTGGAACTGTGAAACCTATTAGATTCATGTGCATTCCCTGCGCTTAAATCTATACCTCTATGGGGTGCTCAATTTGTAAGTTAATGATCTGTAGAGCCATTTCTTTCTCCAAATGAAAGAGAAAAACCAGTAGTACCTAAAGATTATTGAAAGGAAGGGTTTGAAACCAAACCAAAGCAAAGTTTGTAAATCATGACTGAAGTTATCTGATTCCTGCATGTTACACTAAGAAAAAAGCATAACAGCTCCATTATAACGCGGCGTGTCACAGTAATGGTTTCTAGACCACATCTCCTAAGAAAAAGGGGGAAATATAGCACTAAGTGCCAATAATAAGAGATTCCTCACCAAGCAAATAGTTAAAAATATAAATAGCAAGAAAAGCATATGCTAGGAAAAATACAACTAGCTGTACTTTTCCATCACAGGAAGGATATGTATGACAACAAGTGGCAACAACAACATCATAGCCATCCTAACCTGTCAGGAAAGAGGCCAGTACACTTAATTATCATTCCTAATAATAGAGCTAAAAATATGTTTGAGTAATCCCGAGTGCAATTCCAATCTAAACCATTGGATCATAAATCCTACAGTTACCATGTAGGCCGCCAGGATCATAATGTGGACCTGGCTAAGAGAAGTCCAGTTAGCAGAGAAGAGGCTGCTACAGACATATCTGTGAGTGTGAGATGCAATCAAGTATAGAATTTTCTCTACTAATCAGTGGGTCTCACACTCCATATTTTGATATAGATTACTTAGCCAACTACACTGATTCTTAGACAGCCTTTTTGGCCCCTCTGCACTAACCTACTGATTTTCTCCCTACTTCCTTTTCACTGGTATTGCCAAGAATTATTTCCATACAAGTTAATGACGAGTGGTTTATCTTAAAAAGTGATACCGCAGTTCTGTAGCTATATGAAAGATCAAATTCAACAGCATCAGATTTCACATACAGAGTACATATTCCGCATTCCCCCACCGATGGATGAACAAAGCTAGAACAGCATCCACTCACAAAAAAGGGGGCTCTCAATCCATCAGACCTTACTCCAAATCAATTTGCAGGCATGCCTAGAGTTTAAGCTTCTTCCACATAGCCAGGAAGGATTTAGTGCGTGGAACTTGGCTAGAAAGCCCAGCTAAAGCGCTAAAAGATAACAATTAATTAAAAAGAAATAAAGGGGGCCGAATTCTGATTCAACAAACAACACAGGTGAAATCCTACAAGAAAACAAGGCTTAAATCTGAAACCAATACTACAATGCACCCAAAACAAGCAAGCACAGCTAGTGAAAATAAAGAAATGCCGCTCCCCCTTGCAACTCCTAACCTTACCACGCAAAGAACTAACTCGAAACCGAACTAAACCCCAGCACCATCAACTTCGCATCTTCCGGCCGTCCAATCCAAGCCTGTCAATCCGCGATACCCTGCCCGCCGTCTCCCTTCCCTTCCCTCCCCTCCCGAAGAACAGAAATCAACCGTAGCAGCGAAGAAAGCAAGGGATAGTAGGGGGCTGCCCAAACCTTGCCGCCGAAGGAGATGCGCTCGACGTCCACCGACACAACGGAGCCGCCAGAGTCGCCCATACCCGCCGCCGCCGCCGCAGCCGCAGCCGAGCGCACGGGCTTTGCTGTCAAGCTGGCGTGGCCTCTCCTCTCGCTCCCTCTCTCTCTCCCTCTCCCTCTCCTGCCGCCTCCGGTTTCACCTACTACCACCCTTTCTTCCTCTCTCCAGGATGCTCCGCCCGCCGCTTGCTTGCTTCCCCACCTTCGCATCTTGGAGTTCTTGGCCTTTCGCTTATAAACCGAGCGTCTTCAGCGGAGCAGCGCTACCTGCGTTTTAGCCCTAGCAAGTTTCCGATTATTACGATCCAGTCCAGCTAACGGGGAAAGACGAAAGAGGAAACCGACAAGCCAAGAGTCCATCGTATATCTACCGCCGGTCAAGACTCAAGAGCACATTTTCCGCTGTACTCCTTCCACCCAAAATAAACGTGCTATCTCGTTTTTTCAAGAGTCAAACTTATTAAAGTTGGTTTAAAAAAAACTTATTAAAGTTTAACAAAATTTATAAAAATATATTAATATTTATCATGTATAATAAGTATCATTAGATTTAGCATTTACTCCCTCCGGTCCATTTTATGTGGCGTAAGTTAAAATGATACTGGCTCCTAGATTATACTTTGATCATTCATTTATTTTATTTTATATTATTTATGTTTATAAACTTATAATCATTAGATAGTATAATTTCTTACAAATCTAATCATATAAAGTTTGTATTATAATAATTAAAAATTATTAGCCTAATTATTGGTCAAAATTTTTAAAGTTTGAATCTTGATATGCTTATACGCTAGATAAAGTGGACATGAGGGAGTAGTATACTTCTATGATAAATTTATTTATTAGAGATACAAATGTTGATACTATTTTCTATATTTTTAGTTAAACTTAAAATACTCATAGGGAAGCGAAATGTGCATTTATTTCATGACGCATGGAGTACACGGTTTTGACAATGGGCTTTTTGGATTCCTGCCATCGCAATTTTCCAATGTTTGAAGATTGCCATTACAATTCGTCTTATTGGAAGATTGCCATTACAATTCTCGATATCCCTGTTCGTTGCCCTCATCTACATCTTCCTTGTACATGACCCCACATGCAGGCTACGTATTTGCGTATATGATTATATTGCTCCTGGCTTCAGGATAAGGCAGAAGCCCCCGTTCATCTCCTTTCTTCTTCTCGTTCGCCCGCACGCCATTGCCGTCGTCTGTCTGCCGCTACCGCGTACCGCACCGCCGACGGCCGCCTGGCTTTGACGCTTGCCACTGTTGAGGATGAGTGGCACCCATTATAGGCCGCCGCCAGCGACTGTCTCCAGCTCGTCGCAGAGCCTGCCGTTGCCCGCGCTCGTGGATTGCCCCCACTGCTTCGTCCAGCTCATACGGATCATAAGCAAGAAGAAGGATACTTATGGCCAAAGCTTCGTGAAGTGCCCTAACAACATCAAAGTAAGTCAATTTCTGTCGAATTTGTGTTCGATTTGGAGTTCTTGGTTGGTGTTCATGCGGCTAGGGTTTCGTTGGATGCAGGACGACCCAACAACATGTGGCATCATCATGTCCGAGGACCAATATGTTGCATTCTTACGCAACAAAGTGCAACTCCCAACTCAGTGGAAGAAGGCGATTCCTCATAGTCCTAGGCACCATGTTGGTGGTTCTGTTGACCACATTCTAGACATGAAGCGAGAGGTGGATGCATTGAGGCAGAAAATTGACAGTGCCGTGAGTGATGTGGGTGATCTGAAGATCCAAGTACAGAGGGTGAAAATGGATTATGTTGTGATAGCAGCACTGTGTGTAGGTGTAGCTTTAGGATGTCTTATGAGCAAAATATGGACCTAGTTAATTAAGAATTATTTTGTTAGTCTCTCATGTTGTATGACAATTCTAAGAGGATGAACTGGAATGTATGTATGCTGCCTGCTATATGTCAATGGAATTTAGTTTCAAAAATTATTTGTTGGTCATACCTCATGTATGTTGTCATACCATGACTGAAACTGAGAAAAATTCAGATTGACAGTAGCATTATTCAAAGGAAACTGAAATATTACAAACTGAAATGGCACATCTTGACATTACCATGATTCTACTTCAAACTGACAATAGCATTCCTCACAAGAGCATTGAAGCTTGTTCAAGTTTACAAGCATTAAGAAATTCAGCAAATAGTTTGCTCAAGTTTACAAGCAGCACAGACCATTCATAGGCACCAGTTCACAGTTCACAGCATCCAGTGCACATGTCACAGGCCATTGTAGGCAGCAGTTCACAGTTCACAGCCATCTACAAATTCACAGGCCATTACATAACCAAAACAAGTTCACAAAAGGTTTCACATTCACCAAAAGGGTCATTGTCCATCATCACAACCAAGAGGGTCACTGTCCACCATCATAGATTAAGTCCTTTAGGCTTCTGACGACCTTTGGTGGAGGAGCAGCAGCATCTCTCTTCTGCTTCTTCTTCAAGGGAGTTTTTTTCTTCGTAGGAGTTTTCTTCTTCTTTGTTGCCTTCTTTTTCTTCCCATTTGATGGTCCAGCTTCTTTTTCAAGGGTGCAATCTGTCCTCTTCCTGTACATGTTTTATCCACTAATTAACAGGCATAAACAATTAACAGTCCTAGATAATTAACAGCCTCAAATAATTAACAGCACTAGATAATTGAACTGAAATTCAAGGTAAAGCTAACCTTTTCTTTGTTGTAGCAGTTTCGCCATCCTCTCCAACCATTTCAAGTTTGCAGGTCTTGGCGAAGTGTCCAAAACCTCCACATCTGCTGCATCTCACTTTCTTTTTGTCTAGATTTTTTTCTAGGCACCCTCTTTGTCTTTGAACCTTAGGCCTACCTGCTGCTCTTCCCAGCAGAGGTGGGTGAACCTTGAACCCAAGATCAATTTCTAGCCACTGCGATCTGTCTGGCATTGGTTCAACTCTATCCTCATAGGTAGCTTTGAACCTAGCAACAGAGTAATATTCATGCACAAAATCATCTATGCGCATACCTCTGTTGGATAGTATCCATGCCAAGGCATGCTTACATGGCTTGCCAGTTACCTGCCATTCCCTGCATGAACACTTGTTATTTTTAAGATCTACTGTGTGCCTTCTCTGGTTGTTCCAGTCATCCAACAGTGTCACCTCTGCAAAGTCATCATCACTAACTTTAACCTTCACAACTTTGAGGTTCTTACTTATAAGGTTCAAGTCCTTCATGACTCCAGGTAGGATTCCTTCTGCCCATTTCTGTGCAATCTTCTTTCTTATGTACCTTTTCTCCATTATCAACTCTCTTATCATGTCAACTAACTCATGGAGATGAAGTCCTTTTAAGTCCTTGATCTGAGCATTGAAGGACTCAGAGACATTATTAGTTAAATAATCACATTTACTATCCTCAGAGAAGCCACTTCTATACCATATCCTAGGATGATACTCTTGAAAGTAGTCAATTGCAGCTGGAGCAAACTGAAAGATTTTCTTCATATGCCACTTGAACATGCCTTCTGTGTAGCTCCTTGCAGCAGGGTACAGGTGGTCAGTGAAAACATCCCCTGAGTAGTGTTTCATGAAGTTGTTGTACATGTGCCTAGTACACTCCCTGTTTTCAGCTTGTGGGAAAACAGCCCCCACAGCTTTCTCTAATCCTTTACAAGCATCTGAACATAACACAAGTCCTGGAGGGTCTCCTATGGCACTGTGCAAATTCTCTAGGAACCACTTCCAGTTGTCCTCAGTCTCTGAGTGAAACACACCAAATGCAATATGATATAACCAGTTGTGCCCATCTACACCTGTTGCAGAAGCCAACTGTCCAGTATACTTTCCATTCAGAAAAGAAGCATCTACTCCTACAAAGGGTCTACAACCTGCTAGGAATCCATCAATGCAAGGCTTCAAAGCAACAAAAATCCTCTTGAACCTATTCTTTTTACCAACCTTCTCTAACTCTATCTCTACTCTACTTCTAGGTGAACTTATTTCTAGCTGTGCAGCCCAGTTGAAAAGAAGGTGAAAGCTTTCCTCATACTTACCATGTATTTGATCCAAGGCAACCTTCAAACCAGACCAAGCTTTTGAGTACTTCAGCTTAATTCCATAGTCACCTTCCAATTTGTCCTTTGCATCCTTTGCTCTCTTTGTTGGGTTTTTCTTAATCCAATCTCCAAGCCTATCTGCACACCAGCCCTGACTAGCCATCCTTCCTACTGTTAGCTTGGTGGTAGCACACTCGTGGTCTGTAGGCAACACTTTGATCTGTACAACAGGGAATAAAAAAATTAATTAACTAAATAAAATATCCAAAGAAATGGTAACAGAGAGAATGATACATCACAAATCTGAAAACAAATGTACCTGTACAGTTTTCTTATCAAAAATGGTGGAAGCATGTATACGCCAAGGGCACCTCTCAGCAGCACACTTAGCTATGAACCTTGACTTGTCAGATTTGTAACCAGCAGCAGCAAACTCAAACCCAGTCTTCACAGCATAATGTCGAATTACTTTCCTGAATGAAGTGATATCAGGAAACAACGCTCCCTTCACAATCTTTGGGTTCTCAGGGTCATGCAAGACATTGATCTCTAGAGGATCAGCATCATCCACCTCTGCCTCAACATTTACAAAGTCAAATGATGGATCAGCAGTAGCATTAGTGTTAGCATTGTCAAACGATGGATCAACATGTGGCTGTGGAAACTCAGTTTGGTGTGTAGGTTCTTCATCATACATGGCCTCATCATCAATTCCCACATATTCTTCTTCGTTATCAAAAATATCTGGTTCTCTATCTGGTTCTAACTCAGAAGCTGCCTTTGGATTCTTAGGAGCAGCATGCGGCTCATTTGTTGGCTCAGTACCACCACTAGTATGTTGTGTAAGAAGGTTAACATCATGAGTGCCTAATTCTGCGACATCATCAGGAGGAACCATACAGAGAGGCTCCAGTGCATCAAACTCATGCTCCACACAGATTGAACTATCAAATACACCTACTACAACCTGGCAAGTCATCTCCTCCTTATGCATTTCAAACAAATCAACCATCTGTATCTCATCAACTAGTCTGGCATCCTCATTCAATCTTTTGTCAAAGAACCAAACTGTAGGTGTCTGGTTATTGCATAGATTCAATTCAGTTGCCAGATGTTTCAACAGCAAGTCTAGTGTCAGTGACCCATACTCCACATCCAACTTAAACACTCGGCCTTTTGTGTATGATTTCCTACCACTCAAGTCTTTTGAAGCAAAAGCTTCAACTTTGACCTCTAGCGCAAACATCCCATCCCTAACAAGCAGTAAATCCATCCCCAGTCGAAGTGTATACATGCACAGTTCATCAACAATACAAGGAAATTAAACGCCTAATCGCCAACTTTGATGAGCAAACGGAGAAGAAAGGCGAAGATTGGGTACCTGCTACCGCGTTCCTCCATCGTCGCCGCAGCAGTGGATGCGCACGGAGGCGCGGAGCCTGCGCTTCCCGCCATCACGGTGCCTCCAACATCGCCGGTGGCCGCCAGGTTAGGGTTCGATGTTGACTCCAGCGGGTGGAAGAGGCTCCGGCGGTGGCTGGTTTCTAGGGTTAGGGTTCCTGAGGAGGGGGACGGAGATGGAGAAGAAAGCTCAAGGGGAACGGAGATGACCGGGGGGTAACGAAGAGGAGCCGCTGCGGCTTCAAAGACTTAGGGAGGAGGGGCATCGGCGTCCATACGCATTGCGTATGCATCCGACGGCCTGACAATGGGCCCTAGCTGATCGGATACGTAGATGAGGGCAACGAACAGGGGTATCGAGAATTGTAATGGCAATCTTCCAATAAGACGAATTGTAATGGCAATCTTCAAACCTTGGAAAATTGCGATGGCAGGAATCAAAAAGCCCTTTGACAATGGCTTTTGAGTATACTTCTATGTAAATAAATACCATATATCTTTTTCGGACTCACCTTTTAGCATATTTGTTTTTAAGGTATATTTTGATTTCTAAGTATTGTTTGGGAACATGTAATTGTATGCCTATATTAGAAGACATATAAACATTTTCCTAATTTATTATTTTAAATTCAC